>NW_027310072.1:0-40388 GCF_047496795.1 Chiloscyllium punctatum
TACAGTACTCGTGGGGGACAGGTCTGTCACTGTATAACACTGGGGTACAGTACTGGTGGGGACAGGTCTGTCACTGTATAACACTGGGGTACTGTACTGGTGGGGACAGGTCTGTCACTGTATAACACTGGGATACAGTACTGGTGGGGACGGGTCTGTCTCTGTATAACACTGGGGTACTGTACTGGTGGGGACAGGTCTGTCACTGTATAACACTGGGATACAGTACTGGTGGGGACAGGTCTGTCACTGTATAACACTGGGGTACTGTACTGGTGGGGACAGGTCTGTCACTGTATAACACTGGGATACAGTACTGGTGGGGACGGGTCTGTCTCTGTATAACACTGGGGTACAGTACTGGTGGGGACAGGTCTGTCACTGTGTAACACTGGGGTACAGTACTGGTGGGGACAGGTCTGTCCCCGTATAACACTGGGGTACAGTACTGGTGGGGACAGGTCTGTCACTGTATAACAACGGTCTACAGTACTGCTGGGGACAGGTCTGTCACTGTATAACACTGGGGTACAGTACTGGTGGGCGACAGGTCTGTCACTGTATAACACTGGGGTACAGTACTGGTGGGGATGGGTCTGTCACTGTGTAACACTGGCGTACAGTACTGGTGGGGACAGGTCTGTCACTGTATAACACTGGGATACAGTACTGGTGGGGACAGGTCTGTCACTGTATAACACTGGGGTACAGTACTGGTGGGGACAGGTCTGTCCCTGTATAACAATGGGGTACAGTACTGGTGGGGACGGGTCTGTCCCTGTATGACACTGGGGTACAGTACTGGTGGGGACAGGTCTGTCTCTGTATAACACTGGGGTACAGTACTGGTGGGGACGGGTCTGTCCCTGTATAACACTGGGGTACAGTACTGGTGGGGACAGGTCTGTCACTATATAACACTGGGGTACAGTACTGGTGGGGACAGGTCTGTCTCTGTATAGCACTGGGGGTACAGTACTGGTGGGGACGGGTCTGTCCCTGTCTAACACTGGGGGTACAGTACTGGTGGGGACAGGTCTGTCCCTGTATAACACTGGGGTACAGTACTGGTGGGGACAGGTCTGTCCCTGTATAACACTGGGGTACAGTACTGGTGGGGACAGGTCTGTCACTGTATAACACTGGGGTACAGTACTGGTGGGCGCGGTCTGTCACTGTGTAACACTGGGGTACAGTACTGGTGGGGACAGGTCTGTCACTGTATAACACTGGGGTACAGTACTGGTGGGGACAGGTCTGTCCCTGTATAACACTGGGCTACAGTACTGGTGGGGACTGGTCTGTCACTGTATAACACTGTGGTACAGTACTGGTGGGGACAGGTCTGTCTCTGTATAACACTGGGGTACAGTACTGGTGGGGACATCTCTCTCTCTGTATAACACTGGGGTACAGTACTGGTGGGGACAGGTCTGTCACTATATAACACTGGGGTACAGTACTGGTGGGGACAGGTCTGTCTCTGTATAGCACTGGGGTACAGTACTGGTGGGGACGGGTCTGTCCCTGTCTAACACTGGGGTACAGTACTGGTGGGGACAGGTCTGTCACTGTATAACACTGGGGTACAGTACTGGTGAGGACAGGTCTGTCCCTGTATAACACTGGGGTACAGTACTGGTGGGGACAGGTCTGTCCCTGTATAACACTGGGGTTCAGGACTGGTGGGGACAAGTCTATACCTGTATAACACTGGGGTACAGTATTGGTGGGGATGGGTCTGTCACTGTATAACACTGGGGTACAGTACTGGTGAGGACGGGTCTGTCACTGTATAACACTGGGGTACAGTACTGGTGGGGACGGGCCTATCACTGTATAACACTGGGGTGCAGTACTGGTGGGGACGGGTCTGTCCCTGTATAACACTGGGGTACAGTACTGGTGGGGTCGGGTCTGTCAGTGTATAACGCTGGAGTACAGTACTGGTGGGGACAGGTCTGTCCCTGTATAACACTGAGGTACAGTACTGGTGTGGACAGGTCTGTCACTGTATAACACTGGGGTACAGTGCTGGTGGGGATGGGTCTGTCACTGTATAACACTGGGGTACAGTACTGGTGGGGACGGGTCTGTCACTGTATAACACTGGGGTACAGTTCTGGTGGGGACAGGTCTGTCCCTGTATAACAGTGGGATACAGTACTGGTGGGGACAGGTCTGTCCCTGTATAACACTGGGGTACAGTACTGGTGGGGGACAGGTCTGTCCCCTGTGTAACAATGGGGTTCAGTACTGGTGGGGACAAGTCTATACCTGTATAACACTGGGGTACAGTATTGGTGGGGATGGGTCTGTCACTGTATAACACTGGGGTACAGTACTGGTGGGGACGGGTCTGTCACTGTATAACGCTGGGGTACAGTACTGGTGGGGACAGGTCTGTCCCTGTGTAACAATGGGGTGCAGTACTGGTGGGGACGGGACTGTCCCTGTATAACACTGGGGTACAGTACTGGTGGGGACAGGTCTTTCCCTGTGTAACAATGGGGTTCAGTACTGGTGGGGACGGGTCTGTCACTGTATAACACTGGGGTACAGTTCTGGTGGGGACAGGTCTGTCCCTGTATAACACTGGGGTACAGTTCTGGTGGGGACAGGTCTGTCCCTGTATAACACTGGGGTACAGTACTGGTGGGGACGGGTCTGTCCCTGTATAACACTGGGGTACAGTACTGGTGGGGACAGGTCTGTCCCTGTGTAACACTGAGGGAGAGTGCTGGTGGGGACAGGTCTGTCACTATATAACACTGGGGTAAAGTACTGGTGGGGACAGGTCTGTCACTGTATAACACTGGAATACAGTACTGGTGGGGACAGGTCTATTACTGCATAACACTGGGGTACAGTACTGGTGGGGACAGGTCTGTCCCTGTATAACACTATGGTACAGTACTGGTGGGGACAGGTCTGTCCCTGTATAACACTGGGGTACAGTTCTGGTGGGGACAGGTCTGTCCCTGTATAACAGTGGGATACAGTACTGGTGGGGACAGGTCTGTCCCTGTATAACACTGGGGTACAGTACTGGTGGGGACAGGTCTGTCCCTGTGTAACAATGGGGTTCAGTACTGGTGGGGACAAGTCTATACCTGTATAACACTGGGGTACAGTATTGGTGGGGATGGGTCTGTCACTGTATAACACTGGGGTACAGTACTGGTGGGGACGGGTCTGTCACTGTATAACGCTGGGGTACAGTACTGGTGGGGACAGGTCTGTCCCTGCATAACGCTGGGGTACAGTACTGGTGGGGACAGGTCTGTCACTGTATAACACTGGGGTACAGTACTGGTGGGGACAGGTCTGTCCCTGTATAACACTATGGTACAGTACTGGTGGGGACAGGTCTGTCCCTGTATAACACTGGGGTACAGTACTGGTGGGGACAGGTCTGTCCCTGTATAACACTGGGGTACAGTACTGGTGGGGACAGGTCTGTCCCTGTGTAACAATGGGGTTCAGTACTGGTGGGGACAAGTCTATACCTGTATAACACTGGGGTACAGTACTGGTGGGGATGGGTCTGTCCTTGCATAACACTGGGGTACAGTACTGGTGGGGATGGATCTGTCACTGTATAACACTGGGGTACAGTGCGGGTGGGGACGGGTCTGTCACTGTATAACACTGGGGTGCAGTACTGGTGGAGACAGGTTTGTCCGTGTATAACACTGGGGTACAGTACTGGTGGGGACCGGTCTGTCCCTGTGTAACAATGGGGTGCAGTACTGGTGGGGACAGGTCTGTCACTGTATAACACTGGGGTACAGTACTGGTGGGGACGGGTCTGTCCCTGTGTAACAATGGGGTGCAGTACTGGTGGGGACAGGTCTGTCTCTGTATAACACTGGGGTACAGTACTGGTGGGGACAGGTCTGTCCCTGTATAACACTGGGGTACAGTACTGGTGGGGACAGGTCTGTCCCTGTATAACACTGGGGTACAGTACTGGTGGGGACGGGTCTGTCGCTGTATAACACTGGGGTACAGTACTGGTGGGGACAGGTCTGTCCCTGTATAACACTGGGGTACAGTACTGGTGGGGACGGGACTGTCCCTGTATAACACTGGGGTACAGTACTGGTGGGGACAGGTCTTTCCCTGTGTAACAATGGGGTTCAGTACTGGTGGGGACGGGTCTGTCACTGTATAACACTGGGGTACAGTACTGGTGGGGACAGGTCTGTCCCTGTGTAACAATGGGGTGCAGTACTGGTGGGGACAGGTCTGTCTCTGTATAACACTGGGGTACAGTACTGGTGGGGACAGGTCTGTCCCTGTGTAACAATGGGGTGCAGTACTGGTGGGGACAGGTCTGTCACTGTATAACACTGGGGTACAGTACTGGTGGGGACGGGACTGTCCCTGTATAACACTGGGGTACAGTACTGGTGGGGACAGGTCTTTCCCTGTGTAACAATGGGGTTCAGTACTGGTGGGGACGGGTCTGTCACTGTATAACACTGGGGTACAGTACTGGTGGGGACGGGTCTGTCCCTGTATAACACTGGGGTACAGTACTGGTGGGGACAGGTCTGTCCCTGTGTAACAATGGGGTGCAGTACTGGTGGGGACGGGTCTGTCACTATATAACACTGGGGTACAGTACTGGTGAGGACAGGTCTGTCACTGTGTAACACTGGGGTACAGTACTGGTGGGGACGGGTCTGTCCCTGTATAACACTGGGGTACAGTACTGGTGGGGACAGGTCTGTCCCTGTGTAACAATGGGGTGCAGTACTGGTGGGGACAGGTCTGTCCCTGTATAACACTGGGGTACAGTACTGGTGGGGACGGGTCTGTCACTGTGTAACACTGGGGTACAGTACTGGTGTGGACAGGTCTGTCCTTGCATAACACTGGGGTACAGTACTGGTGGGGACAGGTCTGTCACTGTATAACACTGGGGTACAGTACTGGTGGGGGACAGGTCTGTCACTGTGTAACACTGGGGGACAGTACTGGTGTGGACAGGTCTGTCCCTGCATAACACTGGGGTACAGTACTGGTGGGGACGGGTCTGTCCCTGTATAACACTGGGGTACAGTACTGGTGGGGGAAGGGTCTGTCCCTGTATAACACTGGGGTACAGTGCTGGTGGGGGACGGGTCTGTCACTGTATAACACTGGGGTACAGTACTGGTGGGGACGGGTCTGTCCCTGCATAACACTGGGGTACAGTACTGGTGGGGACGCGTCTGTCACTGCATAACACTGGGGTACAGTACTGGTGGGGACAGGTCTGTCACTGTATAACACTGGGGTACAGTACAGGTGGGGACAGGTCTGTCCCTGTATAACACTGGGGTACAGTGCTGGTGGGGGACGGGTCTGTCACTGTATAACACTGGGGTACAGTCCTGGTGGGGACGGGTCTGTCCCTGTATAACACTGGGGTACAGTACTGGTGGGGACAGGTCTGACACTGTGTAACACTGGGGTACAGTACTGGTGAGGACAAGTCTGTCCCTGTATAACACTGGGGTACAGTACTGGTGGGGACAGGTCTGTCCCTGTATAACACTGGGGTACAGTACTGGTGGGGACAGGTCTGTCCCTGTATAACACTGGGGTACAGTACTGGTGGGGACAGGTCTGTCACTGCATAACACTGGGGTACAGTACTGGTGGGGACAGGTCTGTCACTGTATAACACTGGGGTACAGTACAGGTGGGGACAGGTCTGTCACTGTATAACACTGGGGTACAGTACAGGTGGGGACAGGTCTGTCCCTGTATAACACTGGGGTACAGTACTGGTGGGGACAGGTCTGTCCCTGTATAACACTGGGGTACAGTACTGGTGGGGACAGGTCTGTCCCTGTATAACACTGGGGTACAGTACTGGTGGGGACAGGTCTGTCACTGTATAACACTGGGGTACAGTACTGGTGGGGACAGGTCTGTCCCTGTATAACACTGGGGTACAGTACTGGTGGGGACAGGTCTGTCCCTGTATAACACTGGGGTACAGTACTGGTGGGGACAGGTCTGTCCCTGTATAACACTGGGGTACAGTACTGGTGGGGACAGGTCTGTCACTGTATAACACTGGGGTACAGTACTGGTGGGGACAGGTCTGTTACTGTATAACACTGGGGTGCAGTACTGGTGGGGACAGGTCTGTCCCTGTATAACACTGGGGTACAGTACTGGTGGGGACAGGTCTGTCCCTGTATAACACTGGGGTACAGTACTGGTGGGGACAGGTCTGTCACTGTATAACACTGGGGTACAGTACTGGTGGGGACGGGTGTGTCAGTGTATAACGCTGGGGTACAGTACTGGTGGGGATAGATCTGTCACTGTATAACACTGGGGTACAGTACTGGTGGGGACAGGTCTGTCCCTGTATAACACTGGGGTACAGTACTGGTGGGGACAGGTCTGTCCCTGTATAACACTGGGGTACAGTACTGGTGGGGACAGGTCTGTCACTGTATAACACTGGGGTACAGTAATGGTGGGGACAGGTGTGTCCCTGTATAACACTGGGGTACAGTACTGGTGGGGACAGGTCTGTCCCTGTATCACACTGGGGTACAGTACTGGTGGGGACGGGTCTGTCCCTGAAAAACGCTGGGGTACAGTACTGGTGGGGACAGGTCTGTCACTGTATAATGCTGGGGTACAGTACTGGTGGGGACATGTCTGTTACTGTATAACACTGGGGTACAGACCTGGTGGGGACAGGTCTGTCACTGTATAACGCTGGGGTTCACTACTGGTGGGGACATGTCTGTCCCTGTATAACGCTGGGGTACAGTACTGGTGGGTACAGGTCTGTCCCTGTATAACACTATGGTACAGTACTGGTGAGAACAGGTTTCTCCCTGTATAACACTGGGGTACAGTACTGGTGTGGACAGGTCTGTCCTTGCATAACACTGGGGTACAGTACTGGTGGGGACGGGTCTGTCACTGTGTAACACTGGGGTACAGTACTGGTGTGGATAGGTCTGTCCTTGCATAACACTGGGGTACAGTACTGGTGGGGACAGGTCTGTCCGTGTATAACACTGGGGTACAGTTCTGGTGGGGACAGGTCTGTCCCTGTATAACACTGGGGTACAGTACTGGTGGGGACAGGTCTGTCACTGTATAACACTGGGGTACAGTACTGGTGGGGGACAGGTCTGTCACTGTGTAACACTGGGGGACAGTACTGGTGTGGACAGGTCTGTCACTGTGTAACACTGGGGGACAGTACTGGTGTGGACAGGTCTGTCCTTGCATAACACTGGGGTACAGTACTGGTGGGGACGGGTCTGTCTCTGTATAACACTGGGATACAGTACTGGTGAGGACAAGTCTGCCCCTGTATAACACTGGGGTGCAGTACTGGTGTGGACAGGTCTGTCCTTGCATAACACTGGGGTACAGTACTGGTGGGGACGGGGCTGTCCCTGCATAACACTGGGGTACAGTACTGGTGAGGACAAGTCTGCCCCTGTATAACACTGGGGTACAGTACTGGTGAGGACAAGTCTGTCACTGTGTAACACTGGGGTACAGTACTGGTGGGGACGGGTCTGTCACCGTATAACACTGGGGGACAGTACTGGTGGGGACGGGTCTGTCACCGTATAACACTGGGGTTCATTCCTGGTGGGGACGGGTCTGTCCCTGTATAACACCGGGGTACAGTACTGGTGGGGACGTGTCTGTCACTGTATAACACTGGGGTACAGTACTGGTGGGGACGTGTCTGTCACTGTGTAACACTGGAGTACAGTACTGGTGGGGACGTGTTTGTCACTGTATAACACTGGGGTACAGTGCTGGTGGGGACTGGTCTGTCACTGCATAACGCTGGGGTACAGTACTGGTGGGGGAAGGATTTGTCCCTGTATAACACTGGGGTACAGTACTTGTGGGGACGGGTCTGTCCCTGCATAACACTGGGGTACAGTACTGGTGAGGACAGGTCTCTCCCTGTATAACACTGGGGTACAGTACTGGTGTGGACAGGTCTGTCCTTGCATAACACTGGGGTACAGTACTGGTGGGGACGGGTGTGTCACTGTGTAACACTGGGGTACAGTACTGGTGTGGATAGGTCTGTCCTTGCATAACACTGGGGTACAGTACTGGTGGGGACAGGTCTGTCCCTGTATAACACTGGGGTACAGTACTGGTGGGGACGGGTCTGTCACTGTGTAACACTGGGGTACAGTACTGGTGGGGACAGGTCTGTCACTGTATAACACTGGGATACAGTACTGGTGGGGACAGGTCTGTCACTGTATAACACTGGGGTACAGTACTGGTGGGGACAGGTCTGTCACTGTATAACAACGGGCTACAGTACTGGTGGGGACAGGTCTGTCACTGTATAACACTGGGGTACAGTACTGGTGGGGACGGGTCTGTCACTGTATAACACTGGGATACAGTACTGGTGGGGACAGGTCTGTCCCTGTATAACACTGGGGTACAGTACTGGTGGGGACAGGTCTGTCCCTGTATAACACTGGGGTACAGTACTGGTGGGGACAGGTCTGTCCCTGTATAACACTGGGCTACAGTACTGGTGGGGACAGGTCTGTCCCTGTATAACACTGGGGTACAGTACTGGTGGGGACAGGTCTGTCCCTGTATAACACTGGGGTACAGTACTGGTGGGGACAGGTCTGTCTCTGTATAACACTGGGGTACAGTACTGGTGGGGACGGGTCTGTCACTGTGTAACACTGGGGTACTGTACTGGTGGGGACAGGTCTGTCACTGTATAACACTGGGGTACTGTACTGGTGGGGACAGGTCTGTCACTGTATAACACTGGGGTACAGTACTCGTGGGGACAGGTCTGTCACTGTATAACACTGGGGTACAGTACTGGTGGGGACAGGTCTGTCACTGTATAACACTGGGGTACTGTACTGGTGGGGACAGGTCTGTCACTGTATAACACTGGGATACAGTACTGGTGGGGACGGGTCTGTCTCTGTATAACACTGGGGTACTGTACTGGTGGGGACAGGTCTGTCACTGTATAACACTGGGATACAGTACTGGTGGGGACAGGTCTGTCACTGTATAACACTGGGGTACTGTACTGGTGGGGACAGGTCTGTCACTGTATAACACTGGGATACAGTACTGGTGGGGACGGGTCTGTCTCTGTATAACACTGGGGTACAGTACTGGTGGGGACAGGTCTGTCACTGTGTAACACTGGGGTACAGTACTGGTGGGGACAGGTCTGTCCCCGTATAACACTGGGGTACAGTACTGGTGGGGACAGGTCTGTCACTGTATAACAACGGTCTACAGTACTGGTGGGGACAGGTCTGTCACTGTATAACACTGGGGTACAGTACTGGTGGGCGACAGGTCTGTCACTGTATAACACTGGGGTACAGTACTGGTGGGGATGGGTCTGTCACTGTGTAACACTGGCGTACAGTACTGGTGGGGACAGGTCTGTCACTGTATAACACTGGGATACAGTACTGGTGGGGACAGGTCTGTCACTGTATAACACTGGGGTACAGTACTGGTGGGGACAGGTCTGTCCCTGTATAACAATGGGGTACAGTACTGGTGGGGACGGGTCTGTCCCTGTATGACACTGGGGTACAGTACTGGTGGGGACAGGTCTGTCTCTGTATAACACTGGGGTACAGTACTGGTGGGGACGGATCTGTCCCTGTATAACACTGGGGTACAGTACTGGTGGGGACAGGTCTGTCACTATATAACACTGGGGTACAGTACTGGTGGGGACAGGTCTGTCTCTGTATAGCACTGGGGTACAGTACTGGTGGGGACGGGTCTGTCCCTGTCTAACACTGGGGTACAGTACTGGTGGGGACAGGTCTGTCCCTGTATAACACTGGGGTACAGTACTGGTGGGGACAGGTCTGTCCCTGTATAACACTGGGGTACAGTACTGGTGGGGACAGGTCTGTCCCTGTATAACACTGGGGTACAGTACTGGTGGGGACAGGTCTGTCCCTGTATAACACTGGGGTACAGTACTGGTGGGGACAGGTCTGTCACTGTATAACACTGGGGTACAGTACTGGTGGGGACAGGTCTGTCACTGTATAACACTGGGGTACAGTACTGGTGGGGACAGGTCTGTCCCTGTATAACACTGGGCTACAGTACTGGTGGGGACTGGTCTGTCACTGTATAACACTGTGGTACAGTACTGGTGGGGACAGGTCTGTCTCTGTATAACACTGGGGTACAGTACTGGTGGGGACATCTCTCTCTCTGTATAACACTGGGGTACAGTACTGGTGGGGACAGGTCTGTCACTATATAACACTGGGGTACAGTACTGGTGGGGACAGGTCTGTCTCTGTATAGCACTGGGGTACAGTACTGGTGGGGACGGGTCTGTCCCTGTCTAACACTGGGGTACAGTACTGGTGGGGACAGGTCTGTCACTGTATAACACTGGGGTACAGTACTGGTGAGGACAGGTCTGTCCCTGTATAACACTGGGGTACAGTACTGGTGGGGACAGGTCTGTCCCTGTATAACACTGGGGTTCAGGACTGGTGGGGACAAGTCTATACCTGTATAACACTGGGGTACAGTATTGGTGGGGATGGGTCTGTCACTGTATAACACTGGGGTACAGTACTGGTGAGGACGGGTCTGTCACTGTATAACACTGGGGTACAGTACTGGTGGGGACGGGCCTATCACTGTATAACACTGGGGTGCAGTACTGGTGGGGACGGGTCTGTCCCTGTATAACACTGGGGTACAGTACTGGTGGGGTCGGGTCTGTCAGTGTATAACGCTGGAGTACAGTACTGGTGGGGACAGGTCTGTCCCTGTATAACACTGAGGTACAGTACTGGTGTGGACAGGTCTGTCACTGTATAACACTGGGGTACAGTGCTGGTGGGGATGGGTCTGTCACTGTATAACACTGGGGTACAGTACTGGTGGGGACGGGTCTGTCACTGTATAACACTGGGGTACAGTTCTGGTGGGGACAGGTCTGTCCCTGTATAACAGTGGGATACAGTACTGGTGGGGACAGGTCTGTCCCTGTATAACACTGGGGTACAGTACTGGTGGGGACAGGTCTGTCCCTGTGTAACAATGGGGTTCAGTACTGGTGGGGACAAGTCTATACCTGTATAACACTGGGGTACAGTATTGGTGGGGATGGGTCTGTCACTGTATAACACTGGGGTACAGTACTGGTGGGGACGGGTCTGTCACTGTATAACGCTGGGGTACAGTACTGGTGGGGACAGGTCTGTCCCTGTGTAACAATGGGGTGCAGTACTGGTGGGGACGGGACTGTCCCTGTATAACACTGGGGTACAGTACTGGTGGGGACAGGTCTTTCCCTGTGTAACAATGGGGTTCAGTACTGGTGGGGACGGGTCTGTCACTGTATAACACTGGGGTACAGTTCTGGTGGGGACAGGTCTGTCCCTGTATAACACTGGGGTACAGTTCTGGTGGGGACAGGTCTGTCCCTGTATAACACTGGGGTACAGTACTGGTGGGGACGGGTCTGTCCCTGTATAACACTGGGGTACAGTACTGGTGGGGACAGGTCTGTCCCTGTGTAACACTGAGGGAGAGTGCTGGTGGGGACAGGTCTGTCACTATATAACACTGGGGTAAAGTACTGGTGGGGACAGGTCTGTCACTGTATAACACTGGAATACAGTACTGGTGGGGACAGGTCTATTACTGCATAACACTGGGGTACAGTACTGGTGGGGACAGGTCTGTCCCTGTATAACACTATGGTACAGTACTGGTGGGGACAGGTCTGTCCCTGTATAACACTGGGGTACAGTTCTGGTGGGGACAGGTCTGTCCCTGTATAACAGTGGGATACAGTACTGGTGGGGACAGGTCTGTCCCTGTATAACACTGGGGTACAGTACTGGTGGGGACAGGTCTGTCCCTGTGTAACAATGGGGTTCAGTACTGGTGGGGACAAGTCTATACCTGTATAACACTGGGGTACAGTATTGGTGGGGATGGGTCTGTCACTGTATAACACTGGGGTACAGTACTGGTGGGGACGGGTCTGTCACTGTATAACGCTGGGGTACAGTACTGGTGGGGACAGGTCTGTCCCTGCATAACGCTGGGGTACAGTACTGGTGGGGACAGGTCTGTCACTGTATAACACTGGGGTACAGTACTGGTGGGGACAGGTCTGTCCCTGTATAACACTATGGTACAGTACTGGTGGGGACAGGTCTGTCCCTGTATAACACTGGGGTACAGTACTGGTGGGGACAGGTCTGTCCCTGTATAACACTGGGGTACAGTACTGGTGGGGACAGGTCTGTCCCTGTGTAACAATGGGGTTCAGTACTGGTGGGGACAAGTCTATACCTGTATAACACTGGGGTACAGTACTGGTGGGGATGGGTCTGTCCTTGCATAACACTGGGGTACAGTACTGGTGGGGATGGATCTGTCACTGTATAACACTGGGGTACAGTGCGGGTGGGGACGGGTCTGTCACTGTATAACACTGGGGTGCAGTACTGGTGGAGACAGGTTTGTCCGTGTATAACACTGGGGTACAGTACTGGTGGGGACCGGTCTGTCCCTGTGTAACAATGGGGTGCAGTACTGGTGGGGACAGGTCTGTCACTGTATAACACTGGGGTACAGTACTGGTGGGGACGGGTCTGTCCCTGTGTAACAATGGGGTGCAGTACTGGTGGGGACAGGTCTGTCTCTGTATAACACTGGGGTACAGTACTGGTGGGGACAGGTCTGTCCCTGTATAACACTGGGGTACAGTACTGGTGGGGACAGGTCTGTCCCTGTATAACACTGGGGTACAGTACTGGTGGGGACGGGTCTGTCGCTGTATAACACTGGGGTACAGTACTGGTGGGGACAGGTCTGTCCCTGTATAACACTGGGGTACAGTACTGGTGGGGACGGGACTGTCCCTGTATAACACTGGGGTACAGTACTGGTGGGGACAGGTCTTTCCCTGTGTAACAATGGGGTTCAGTACTGGTGGGGACGGGTCTGTCACTGTATAACACTGGGGTACAGTACTGGTGGGGACAGGTCTGTCCCTGTGTAACAATGGGGTGCAGTACTGGTGGGGACAGGTCTGTCTCTGTATAACACTGGGGTACAGTACTGGTGGGGACAGGTCTGTCCCTGTGTAACAATGGGGTGCAGTACTGGTGGGGACAGGTCTGTCACTGTATAACACTGGGGTACAGTACTGGTGGGGACGGGACTGTCCCTGTATAACACTGGGGTACAGTACTGGTGGGGACAGGTCTTTCCCTGTGTAACAATGGGGTTCAGTACTGGTGGGGACGGGTCTGTCACTGTATAACACTGGGGTACAGTACTGGTGGGGACGGGTCTGTCCCTGTATAACACTGGGGTACAGTACTGGTGGGGACAGGTCTGTCCCTGTGTAACAATGGGGTGCAGTACTGGTGGGGACGGGTCTGTCACTATATAACACTGGGGTACAGTACTGGTGAGGACAGGTCTGTCACTGTGTAACACTGGGGTACAGTACTGGTGGGGACGGGTCTGTCCCTGTATAACACTGGGGTACAGTACTGGTGGGGACAGGTCTGTCCCTGTGTAACAATGGGGTGCAGTACTGGTGGGGACAGGTCTGTCCCTGTATAACACTGGGGTACAGTACTGGTGGGGACGGGTCTGTCACTGTGTAACACTGGGGTACAGTACTGGTGTGGACAGGTCTGTCCTTGCATAACACTGGGGTACAGTACTGGTGGGGACAGGTCTGTCACTGTATAACACTGGGGTACAGTACTGGTGGGGGACAGGTCTGTCACTGTGTAACACTGGGGGACAGTACTGGTGTGGACAGGTCTGTCCCTGCATAACACTGGGGTACAGTACTGGTGGGGACGGGTCTGTCCCTGTATAACACTGGGGTACAGTACTGGTGGGGGAAGGGTCTGTCCCTGTATAACACTGGGGTACAGTGCTGGTGGGGGACGGGTCTGTCACTGTATAACACTGGGGTACAGTACTGGTGGGGACGGGTCTGTCCCTGCATAACACTGGGGTACAGTACTGGTGGGGACGCGTCTGTCACTGCATAACACTGGGGTACAGTACTGGTGGGGACAGGTCTGTCACTGTATAACACTGGGGTACAGTACAGGTGGGGACAGGTCTGTCCCTGTATAACACTGGGGTACAGTGCTGGTGGGGGACGGGTCTGTCACTGTATAACACTGGGGTACAGTCCTGGTGGGGACGGGTCTGTCCCTGTATAACACTGGGGTACAGTACTGGTGGGGACAGGTCTGACACTGTGTAACACTGGGGTACAGTACTGGTGAGGACAAGTCTGTCCCTGTATAACACTGGGGTACAGTACTGGTGGGGACAGGTCTGTCCCTGTATAACACTGGGGTACAGTACTGGTGGGGACAGGTCTGTCACTGCATAACACTGGGGTACAGTACTGGTGGGGACAGGTCTGTCACTGTATAACACTGGGGTACAGTACAGGTGGGGACAGGTCTGTCACTGTATAACACTGGGGTACAGTACAGGTGGGGACAGGTCTGTCCCTGTATAACACTGGGGTACAGTACTGGTGGGGACAGGTCTGTCCCTGTATAACACTGGGGTACAGTACTGGTGGGGACAGGTCTGTCCCTGTATAACACTGGGGTACAGTACTGGTGGGGACAGGTCTGTCACTGTATAACACTGGGGTACAGTACTGGTGGGGACAGGTCTGTCCCTGTGTAACAATGGGGTTCAGTACTGGTGGGGACAAGTCTATACCTGTATAACACTGGGGTACAGTATTGGTGGGGATGGGTCTGTCACTGTATAACACTGGGGTACAGTACTGGTGGGGACGGGTCTGTCACTGTATAACGCTGGGGTACAGTACTGGTGGGGACAGGTCTGTCCCTGTGTAACAATGGGGTGCAGTACTGGTGGGGACGGGACTGTCCCTGTATAACACTGGGGTACAGTACTGGTGGGGACAGGTCTTTCCCTGTGTAACAATGGGGTTCAGTACTGGTGGGGACGGGTCTGTCACTGTATAACACTGGGGTACAGTTCTGGTGGGGACAGGTCTGTCCCTGTATAACACTGGGGTACAGTTCTGGTGGGGACAGGTCTGTCCCTGTATAACACTGGGGTACAGTACTGGTGGGGACGGGTCTGTCCCTGTATAACACTGGGGTACAGTACTGGTGGGGACAGGTCTGTCCCTGTGTAACACTGAGGGAGAGTGCTGGTGGGGACAGGTCTGTCACTATATAACACTGGGGTAAAGTACTGGTGGGGACAGGTCTGTCACTGTATAACACTGGAATACAGTACTGGTGGGGACAGGTCTATTACTGCATAACACTGGGGTACAGTACTGGTGGGGACAGGTCTGTCCCTGTATAACACTATGGTACAGTACTGGTGGGGACAGGTCTGTCCCTGTATAACACTGGGGTACAGTTCTGGTGGGGACAGGTCTGTCCCTGTATAACAGTGGGATACAGTACTGGTGGGGACAGGTCTGTCCCTGTATAACACTGGGGTACAGTACTGGTGGGGACAGGTCTGTCCCTGTGTAACAATGGGGTTCAGTACTGGTGGGGACAAGTCTATACCTGTATAACACTGGGGTACAGTATTGGTGGGGATGGGTCTGTCACTGTATAACACTGGGGTACAGTACTGGTGGGGACGGGTCTGTCACTGTATAACGCTGGGGTACAGTACTGGTGGGGACAGGTCTGTCCCTGCATAACGCTGGGGTACAGTACTGGTGGGGACAGGTCTGTCACTGTATAACACTGGGGTACAGTACTGGTGGGGACAGGTCTGTCCCTGTATAACACTATGGTACAGTACTGGTGGGGACAGGTCTGTCCCTGTATAACACTGGGGTACAGTACTGGTGGGGACAGGTCTGTCCCTGTATAACACTGGGGTACAGTACTGGTGGGGACAGGTCTGTCCCTGTGTAACAATGGGGTTCAGTACTGGTGGGGACAAGTCTATACCTGTATAACACTGGGGTACAGTACTGGTGGGGATGGGTCTGTCCTTGCATAACACTGGGGTACAGTACTGGTGGGGATGGATCTGTCACTGTATAACACTGGGGTACAGTGCGGGTGGGGACGGGTCTGTCACTGTATAACACTGGGGTGCAGTACTGGTGGAGACAGGTTTGTCCGTGTATAACACTGGGGTACAGTACTGGTGGGGACCGGTCTGTCCCTGTGTAACAATGGGGTGCAGTACTGGTGGGGACAGGTCTGTCACTGTATAACACTGGGGTACAGTACTGGTGGGGACGGGTCTGTCCCTGTGTAACAATGGGGTGCAGTACTGGTGGGGACAGGTCTGTCTCTGTATAACACTGGGGTACAGTACTGGTGGGGACAGGTCTGTCCCTGTATAACACTGGGGTACAGTACTGGTGGGGACAGGTCTGTCCCTGTATAACACTGGGGTACAGTACTGGTGGGGACGGGTCTGTCGCTGTATAACACTGGGGTACAGTACTGGTGGGGACAGGTCTGTCCCTGTATAACACTGGGGTACAGTACTGGTGGGGACGGGACTGTCCCTGTATAACACTGGGGTACAGTACTGGTGGGGACAGGTCTTTCCCTGTGTAACAATGGGGTTCAGTACTGGTGGGGACGGGTCTGTCACTGTATAACACTGGGGTACAGTACTGGTGGGGACAGGTCTGTCCCTGTGTAACAATGGGGTGCAGTACTGGTGGGGACAGGTCTGTCTCTGTATAACACTGGGGTACAGTACTGGTGGGGACAGGTCTGTCCCTGTGTAACAATGGGGTGCAGTACTGGTGGGGACAGGTCTGTCACTGTATAACACTGGGGTACAGTACTGGTGGGGACGGGACTGTCCCTGTATAACACTGGGGTACAGTACTGGTGGGGACAGGTCTTTCCCTGTGTAACAATGGGGTTCAGTACTGGTGGGGACGGGTCTGTCACTGTATAACACTGGGGTACAGTACTGGTGGGGACGGGTCTGTCCCTGTATAACACTGGGGTACAGTACTGGTGGGGACAGGTCTGTCCCTGTGTAACAATGGGGTGCAGTACTGGTGGGGACGGGTCTGTCACTATATAACACTGGGGTACAGTACTGGTGAGGACAGGTCTGTCACTGTGTAACACTGGGGTACAGTACTGGTGGGGACGGGTCTGTCCCTGTATAACACTGGGGTACAGTACTGGTGGGGACAGGTCTGTCCCTGTGTAACAATGGGGTGCAGTACTGGTGGGGACAGGTCTGTCCCTGTATAACACTGGGGTACAGTACTGGTGGGGACAGGTCTGTCCCTGTGTAACAATGGGGTGCAGTACTGGTGGGGACAGGTCTGTCCCTGCATAACACTGGGGTACAGTACTGGTGGGGACGGGTCTGTCCCTGTATAACACTGGGGTACAGTACTGGTGGGGGAAGGGTCTGTCCCTGTATAACACTGGGGTACAGTGCTGGTGGGGGACGGGTCTGTCACTGTATAACACTGGGGTACAGTACTGGTGGGGACGGGTCTGTCCCTGCATAACACTGGGGTACAGTACTGGTGGGGACGCGTCTGTCACTGCATAACACTGGGGTACAGTACTGGTGGGGACAGGTCTGTCACTGTATAACACTGGGGTACAGTACAGGTGGGGACAGGTCTGTCCCTGTATAACACTGGGGTACAGTGCTGGTGGGGGACGGGTCTGTCACTGTATAACACTGGGGTACAGTCCTGGTGGGGACGGGTCTGTCCCTGTATAACACTGGGGTACAGTACTGGTGGGGACAGGTCTGACACTGTGTAACACTGGGGTACAGTACTGGTGAGGACAAGTCTGTCCCTGTATAACACTGGGGTACAGTACTGGTGGGGACAGGTCTGTCCCTGTATAACACTGGGGTACAGTACTGGTGGGGACAGGTCTGTCCCTGTATAACACTGGGGTACAGTACTGGTGGGGACAGGTCTGTCACTGCATAACACTGGGGTACAGTACTGGTGGGGACAGGTCTGTCACTGTATAACACTGGGGTACAGTACAGGTGGGGACAGGTCTGTCACTGTATAACACTGGGGTACAGTACAGGTGGGGACAGGTCTGTCCCTGTATAACACTGGGGTACAGTACTGGTGGGGACAGGTCTGTCCCTGTATAACACTGGGGTACAGTACTGGTGGGGACAGGTCTGTCCCTGTATAACACTGGGGTACAGTACTGGTGGGGACAGGTCTGTCACTGTATAACACTGGGGTACAGTACTGGTGGGGACAGGTCTGTTACTGTATAACACTGGGGTGCAGTACTGGTGGGGACAGGTCTGTCCCTGTATAACACTGGGGTACAGTACTGGTGGGGACAGGTCTGTCCCTGTATAACACTGGGGTACAGTACTGGTGGGGACAGGTCTGTCACTGTATAACACTGGGGTACAGTACTGGTGGGGACGGGTGTGTCAGTGTATAACGCTGGGGTACAGTACTGGTGGGGATAGATCTGTCACTGTATAACACTGGGGTACAGTACTGGTGGGGACAGGTCTGTCCCTGTATAACACTGGGGTACAGTACTGGTGGGGACAGGTCTGTCCCTGTATAACACTGGGGTACAGTACTGGTGGGGACAGGTCTGTCACTGTATAACACTGGGGTACAGTAATGGTGGGGACAGGTGTGTCCCTGTATAACACTGGGGTACAGTACTGGTGGGGACAGGTCTGTCCCTGTATCACACTGGGGTACAGTACTGGTGGGGACGGGTCTGTCCCTGAAAAACGCTGGGGTACAGTACTGGTGGGGACAGGTCTGTCACTGTATAATGCTGGGGTACAGTACTGGTGGGGACATGTCTGTTACTGTATAACACTGGGGTACAGACCTGGTGGGGACAGGTCTGTCACTGTATAACGCTGGGGTTCACTACTGGTGGGGACATGTCTGTCCCTGTATAACGCTGGGGTACAGTACTGGTGGGTACAGGTCTGTCCCTGTATAACACTATGGTACAGTACTGGTGAGAACAGGTTTCTCCCTGTATAACACTGGGGTACAGTACTGGTGTGGACAGGTCTGTCCTTGCATAACACTGGGGTACAGTACTGGTGGGGACGGGTCTGTCACTGTGTAACACTGGGGTACAGTACTGGTGTGGATAGGTCTGTCCTTGCATAACACTGGGGTACAGTACTGGTGGGGACAGGTCTGTCCGTGTATAACACTGGGGTACAGTTCTGGTGGGGACAGGTCTGTCCCTGTATAACACTGGGGTACAGTACTGGTGGGGACAGGTCTGTCACTGTATAACACTGGGGTACAGTACTGGTGGGGGACAGGTCTGTCACTGTGTAACACTGGGGGACAGTACTGGTGTGGACAGGTCTGTCACTGTGTAACACTGGGGGACAGTACTGGTGTGGACAGGTCTGTCCTTGCATAACACTGGGGTACAGTACTGGTGGGGACGGGTCTGTCTCTGTATAACACTGGGATACAGTACTGGTGAGGACAAGTCTGCCCCTGTATAACACTGGGGTGCAGTACTGGTGTGGACAGGTCTGTCCTTGCATAACACTGGGGTACAGTACTGGTGGGGACGGGGCTGTCCCTGCATAACACTGGGGTACAGTACTGGTGAGGACAAGTCTGCCCCTGTATAACACTGGGGTACAGTACTGGTGAGGACAAGTCTGTCACTGTGTAACACTGGGGTACAGTACTGGTGGGGACGGGTCTGTCACCGTATAACACTGGGGGACAGTACTGGTGGGGACGGGTCTGTCACCGTATAACACTGGGGTTCATTCCTGGTGGGGACGGGTCTGTCCCTGTATAACACCGGGGTACAGTACTGGTGGGGACGTGTCTGTCACTGTATAACACTGGGGTACAGTACTGGTGGGGACGTGTCTGTCACTGTGTAACACTGGGGTACAGTACTGGTGGGGACGTGTTTGTCACTGTATAACACTGGGGTACAGTGCTGGTGGGGACTGGTCTGTCACTGCATAACGCTGGGGTACAGTACTGGTGGGGGAAGGATTTGTCCCTGTATAACACTGGGGTACAGTACTTGTGGGGACGGGTCTGTCCCTGCATAACACTGGGGTACAGTACTGGTGAGGACAGGTCTCTCCCTGTATAACACTGGGGTACAGTACTGGTGTGGACAGGTCTGTCCTTGCATAACACTGGGGTACAGTACTGGTGGGGACGGGTGTGTCACTGTGTAACACTGGGGTACAGTACTGGTGTGGATAGGTCTGTCCTTGCATAACACTGGGGTACAGTACTGGTGGGGACAGGTCTGTCCCTGTATAACACTGGGGTACAGTACTGGTGGGGACGGGTCTGTCACTGTGTAACACTGGGGTACAGTACTGGTGGGGACAGGTCTGTCACTGTATAACACTGGGATACAGTACTGGTGGGGACAGGTCTGTCACTGTATAACACTGGGGTACAGTACTGGTGGGGACAGGTCTGTCACTGTATAACAACGGGCTACAGTACTGGTGGGGACAGGTCTGTCACTGTATAACACTGGGGTACAGTACTGGTGGGGACGGGTCTGTCACTGTATAACACTGGGATACAGTACTGGTGGGGACAGGTCTGTCCCTGTATAACACTGGGGTACAGTACTGGTGGGGACAGGTCTGTCCCTGTATAACACTGGGGTACAGTACTGGTGGGGACAGGTCTGTCCCTGTATAACACTGGGCTACAGTACTGGTGGGGACAGGTCTGTCCCTGTATAACACTGGGGTACAGTACTGGTGGGGACAGGTCTGTCCCTGTATAACACTGGGGTACAGTACTGGTGGGGACAGGTCTGTCTCTGTATAACACTGGGGTACAGTACTGGTGGGGACGGGTCTGTCACTGTGTAACACTGGGGTACTGTACTGGTGGGGACAGGTCTGTCACTGTATAACACTGGGGTACTGTACTGGTGGGGACAGGTCTGTCACTGTATAACACTGGGGTACAGTACTCGTGGGGACAGGTCTGTCACTGTATAACACTGGGGTACAGTACTGGTGGGGACAGGTCTGTCACTGTATAACACTGGGGTACTGTACTGGTGGGGACAGGTCTGTCACTGTATAACACTGGGATACAGTACTGGTGGGGACGGGTCTGTCTCTGTATAACACTGGGGTACTGTACTGGTGGGGACAGGTCTGTCACTGTATAACACTGGGATACAGTACTGGTGGGGACAGGTCTGTCACTGTATAACACTGGGGTACTGTACTGGTGGGGACAGGTCTGTCACTGTATAACACTGGGATACAGTACTGGTGGGGACGGGTCTGTCTCTGTATAACACTGGGGTACAGTACTGGTGGGGACAGGTCTGTCACTGTGTAACACTGGGGTACAGTACTGGTGGGGACAGGTCTGTCCCCGTATAACACTGGGGTACAGTACTGGTGGGGACAGGTCTGTCACTGTATAACAACGGTCTACAGTACTGGTGGGGACAGGTCTGTCACTGTATAACACTGGGGTACAGTACTGGTGGGCGACAGGTCTGTCACTGTATAACACTGGGGTACAGTACTGGTGGGGATGGGTCTGTCACTGTGTAACACTGGCGTACAGTACTGGTGGGGACAGGTCTGTCACTGTATAACACTGGGATACAGTACTGGTGGGGACAGGTCTGTCACTGTATAACACTGGGGTACAGTACTGGTGGGGACAGGTCTGTCCCTGTATAACAATGGGGTACAGTACTGGTGGGGACGGGTCTGTCCCTGTATGACACTGGGGTACAGTACTGGTGGGGACAGGTCTGTCTCTGTATAACACTGGGGTACAGTACTGGTGGGGACGGATCTGTCCCTGTATAACACTGGGGTACAGTACTGGTGGGGACAGGTCTGTCACTATATAACACTGGGGTACAGTACTGGTGGGGACAGGTCTGTCTCTGTATAGCACTGGGGTACAGTACTGGTGGGGACGGGTCTGTCCCTGTCTAACACTGGGGTACAGTACTGGTGGGGACAGGTCTGTCCCTGTATAACACTGGGGTACAGTACTGGTGGGGACAGGTCTGTCCCTGTATAACACTGGGGTACAGTACTGGTGGGGACAGGTCTGTCCCTGTATAACACTGGGGTACAGTACTGGTGGGGACAGGTCTGTCACTGTATAACACTGGGGTACAGTACTGGTGGGCGCGGTCTGTTACTGTGTAACACTGGGGTACAGTACTGGTGGGGACAGGTCTGTCACTGTATAACACTGGGGTACAGTACTGGTGGGGACAGGTCTGTCCCTGTATAACACTGGGCTACAGTACTGGTGGGGACTGGTCTGTCACTGTATAACACTGTGGTACAGTACTGGTGGGGACAGGTCTGTCTCTGTATAACACTGGGGTACAGTACTGGTGGGGACATCTCTCTCTCTGTATAACACTGGGGTACAGTACTGGTGGGGACAGGTCTGTCACTATATAACACTGGGGTACAGTACTGGTGGGGACAGGTCTGTCTCTGTATAGCACTGGGGTACAGTACTGGTGGGGACGGGTCTGTCCCTGTCTAACACTGGGGTACAGTACTGGTGGGGACAGGTCTGTCACTGTATAACACTGGGGTACAGTACTGGTGAGGACAGGTCTGTCCCTGTATAACACTGGGGTACAGTACTGGTGGGGACAGGTCTGTCCCTGTATAACACTGGGGTTCAGGACTGGTGGGGACAAGTCTATACCTGTATAACACTGGGGTACAGTATTGGTGGGGATGGGTCTGTCACTGTATAACACTGGGGTACAGTACTGGTGAGGACGGGTCTGTCACTGTATAACACTGGGGTACAGTACTGGTGGGGACGGGCCTATCACTGTATAACACTGGGGTGCAGTACTGGTGGGGACGGGTCTGTCCCTGTATAACACTGGGGTACAGTACTGGTGGGGTCGGGTCTGTCAGTGTATAACGCTGGAGTACAGTACTGGTGGGGACAGGTCTGTCCCTGTATAACACTGAGGTACAGTACTGGTGTGGACAGGTCTGTCACTGTATAACACTGGGGTACAGTGCTGGTGGGGATGGGTCTGTCACTGTATAACACTGGGGTACAGTACTGGTGGGGACGGGTCTGTCACTGTATAACACTGGGGTACAGTTCTGGTGGGGACAGGTCTGTCCCTGTATAACAGTGGGATACAGTACTGGTGGGGACAGGTCTGTCCCTGTATAACACTGGGGTACAGTACTGGTGGGGACAGGTCTGTCCCTGTGTAACAATGGGGTTCAGTACTGGTGGGGACAAGTCTATACCTGTATAACACTGGGGTACAGTATTGGTGGGGATGGGTCTGTCACTGTATAACACTGGGGTACAGTACTGGTGGGGACGGGTCTGTCACTGTATAACGCTGGGGTACAGTACTGGTGGGGACAGGTCTGTCCCTGTGTAACAATGGGGTGCAGTACTGGTGGGGACGGGACTGTCCCTGTATAACACTGGGGTACAGTACTGGTGGGGACAGGTCTTTCCCTGTGTAACAATGGGGTTCAGTACTGGTGGGGACGGGTCTGTCACTGTATAACACTGGGGTACAGTTCTGGTGGGGACAGGTCTGTCCCTGTATAACACTGGGGTACAGTTCTGGTGGGGACAGGTCTGTCCCTGTATAACACTGGGGTACAGTACTGGTGGGGACGGGTCTGTCCCTGTATAACACTGGGGTACAGTACTGGTGGGGACAGGTCTGTCCCTGTGTAACACTGAGGGAGAGTGCTGGTGGGGACAGGTCTGTCACTATATAACACTGGGGTAAAGTACTGGTGGGGACAGGTCTGTCACTGTATAACACTGGAATACAGTACTGGTGGGGACAGGTCTATTACTGCATAACACTGGGGTACAGTACTGGTGGGGACAGGTCTGTCCCTGTATAACACTATGGTACAGTACTGGTGGGGACAGGTCTGTCCCTGTATAACACTGGGGTACAGTTCTGGTGGGGACAGGTCTGTCCCTGTATAACAGTGGGATACAGTACTGGTGGGGACAGGTCTGTCCCTGTATAACACTGGGGTACAGTACTGGTGGGGACAGGTCTGTCCCTGTGTAACAATGGGGTTCAGTACTGGTGGGGACAAGTCTATACCTGTATAACACTGGGGTACAGTATTGGTGGGGATGGGTCTGTCACTGTATAACACTGGGGTACAGTACTGGTGGGGACGGGTCTGTCACTGTATAACGCTGGGGTACAGTACTGGTGGGGACAGGTCTGTCCCTGCATAACGCTGGGGTACAGTACTGGTGGGGACAGGTCTGTCACTGTATAACACTGGGGTACAGTACTGGTGGGGACAGGTCTGTCCCTGTATAACACTATGGTACAGTACTGGTGGGGACAGGTCTGTCCCTGTATAACACTGGGGTACAGTACTGGTGGGGACAGGTCTGTCCCTGTATAACACTGGGGTACAGTACTGGTGGGGACAGGTCTGTCCCTGTGTAACAATGGGGTTCAGTACTGGTGGGGACAAGTCTATACCTGTATAACACTGGGGTACAGTACTGGTGGGGATGGGTCTGTCCTTGCATAACACTGGGGTACAGTACTGGTGGGGATGGATCTGTCACTGTATAACACTGGGGTACAGTGCGGGTGGGGACGGGTCTGTCACTGTATAACACTGGGGTGCAGTACTGGTGGAGACAGGTTTGTCCGTGTATAACACTGGGGTACAGTACTGGTGGGGACCGGTCTGTCCCTGTGTAACAATGGGGTGCAGTACTGGTGGGGACAGGTCTGTCACTGTATAACACTGGGGTACAGTACTGGTGGGGACGGGTCTGTCCCTGTGTAACAATGGGGTGCAGTACTGGTGGGGACAGGTCTGTCTCTGTATAACACTGGGGTACAGTACTGGTGGGGACAGGTCTGTCCCTGTATAACACTGGGGTACAGTACTGGTGGGGACAGGTCTGTCCCTGTATAACACTGGGGTACAGTACTGGTGGGGACGGGTCTGTCGCTGTATAACACTGGGGTACAGTACTGGTGGGGACAGGTCTGTCCCTGTATAACACTGGGGTACAGTACTGGTGGGGACGGGACTGTCCCTGTATAACACTGGGGTACAGTACTGGTGGGGACAGGTCTTTCCCTGTGTAACAATGGGGTTCAGTACTGGTGGGGACGGGTCTGTCACTGTATAACACTGGGGTACAGTACTGGTGGGGACAGGTCTGTCCCTGTGTAACAATGGGGTGCAGTACTGGTGGGGACAGGTCTGTCTCTGTATAACACTGGGGTACAGTACTGGTGGGGACAGGTCTGTCCCTGTGTAACAATGGGGTGCAGTACTGGTGGGGACAGGTCTGTCACTGTATAACACTGGGGTACAGTACTGGTGGGGACGGGACTGTCCCTGTATAACACTGGGGTACAGTACTGGTGGGGACAGGTCTTTCCCTGTGTAACAATGGGGTTCAGTACTGGTGGGGACGGGTCTGTCACTGTATAACACTGGGGTACAGTACTGGTGGGGACGGGTCTGTCCCTGTATAACACTGGGGTACAGTACTGGTGGGGACAGGTCTGTCCCTGTGTAACAATGGGGTGCAGTACTGGTGGGGACGGGTCTGTCACTATATAACACTGGGGTACAGTACTGGTGAGGACAGGTCTGTCACTGTGTAACACTGGGGTACAGTACTGGTGGGGACGGGTCTGTCCCTGTATAACACTGGGGTACAGTACTGGTGGGGACAGGTCTGTCCCTGTGTAACAATGGGGTGCAGTACTGGTGGGGACAGGTCTGTCCCTGTATAACACTGGGGTACAGTACTGGTGGGGACGGGTCTGTCACTGTGTAACACTGGGGTACAGTACTGGTGTGGACAGGTCTGTCCTTGCATAACACTGGGGTACAGTACTGGTGGGGACAGGTCTGTCACTGTATAACACTGGGGTACAGTACTGGTGGGGGACAGGTCTGTCACTGTGTAACACTGGGGGACAGTACTGGTGTGGACAGGTCTGTCCCTGCATAACACTGGGGTACAGTACTGGTGGGGACGGGTCTGTCCCTGTATAACACTGGGGTACAGTACTGGTGGGGGAAGGGTCTGTCCCTGTATAACACTGGGGTACAGTGCTGGTGGGGGACGGGTCTGTCACTGTATAACACTGGGGTACAGTACTGGTGGGGACGGGTCTGTCCCTGCATAACACTGGGGTACAGTACTGGTGGGGACGCGTCTGTCACTGCATAACACTGGGGTACAGTACTGGTGGGGACAGGTCTGTCACTGTATAACACTGGGGTACAGTACAGGTGGGGACAGGTCTGTCCCTGTATAACACTGGGGTACAGTGCTGGTGGGGGACGGGTCTGTCACTGTATAACACTGGGGTACAGTCCTGGTGGGGACGGGTCTGTCCCTGTATAACACTGGGGTACAGTACTGGTGGGGACAGGTCTGACACTGTGTAACACTGGGGTACAGTACTGGTGAGGACAAGTCTGTCCCTGTATAACACTGGGGTACAGTACTGGTGGGGACAGGTCTGTCCCTGTATAACACTGGGGTACAGTACTGGTGGGGACAGGTCTGTCACTGCATAACACTGGGGTACAGTACTGGTGGGGACAGGTCTGTCACTGTATAACACTGGGGTACAGTACAGGTGGGGACAGGTCTGTCACTGTATAACACTGGGGTACAGTACAGGTGGGGACAGGTCTGTCCCTGTATAACACTGGGGTACAGTACTGGTGGGGACAGGTCTGTCCCTGTATAACACTGGGGTACAGTACTGGTGGGGACAGGTCTGTCCCTGTATAACACTGGGGTACAGTACTGGTGGGGACAGGTCTGTCACTGTATAACACTGGGGTACAGTACTGGTGGGGACAGGTCTGTTACTGTATAACACTGGGGTGCAGTACTGGTGGGGACAGGTCTGTCCCTGTATAACACTGGGGTACAGTACTGGTGGGGACAGGTCTGTCCCTGTATAACACTGGGGTACAGTACTGGTGGGGACAGGTCTGTCACTGTATAACACTGGGGTACAGTACTGGTGGGGACGGGTGTGTCAGTGTATAACGCTGGGGTACAGTACTGGTGGGGATAGATCTGTCACTGTATAACACTGGGGTACAGTACTGGTGGGGACAGGTCTGTCCCTGTATAACACTGGGGTACAGTACTGGTGGGGACAGGTCTGTCCCTGTATAACACTGGGGTACAGTACTGGTGGGGACAGGTCTGTCACTGTATAACACTGGGGTACAGTAATGGTGGGGACAGGTGTGTCCCTGTATAACACTGGGGTACAGTACTGGTGGGGACAGGTCTGTCCCTGTATCACACTGGGGTACAGTACTGGTGGGGACGGGTCTGTCCCTGAAAAACGCTGGGGTACAGTACTGGTGGGGACAGGTCTGTCACTGTATAATGCTGGGGTACAGTACTGGTGGGGACATGTCTGTTACTGTATAACACTGGGGTACAGACCTGGTGGGGACAGGTCTGTCACTGTATAACGCTGGGGTTCACTACTGGTGGGGACATGTCTGTCCCTGTATAACGCTGGGGTACAGTACTGGTGGGTACAGGTCTGTCCCTGTATAACACTATGGTACAGTACTGGTGAGAACAGGTTTCTCCCTGTATAACACTGGGGTACAGTACTGGTGTGGACAGGTCTGTCCTTGCATAACACTGGGGTACAGTACTGGTGGGGACGGGTCTGTCACTGTGTAACACTGGGGTACAGTACTGGTGTGGATAGGTCTGTCCTTGCATAACACTGGGGTACAGTACTGGTGGGGACAGGTCTGTCCGTGTATAACACTGGGGTACAGTTCTGGTGGGGACAGGTCTGTCCCTGTATAACACTGGGGTACAGTACTGGTGGGGACAGGTCTGTCACTGTATAACACTGGGGTACAGTACTGGTGGGGGACAGGTCTGTCACTGTGTAACACTGGGGGACAGTACTGGTGTGGACAGGTCTGTCACTGTGTAACACTGGGGGACAGTACTGGTGTGGACAGGTCTGTCCTTGCATAACACTGGGGTACAGTACTGGTGGGGACGGGTCTGTCTCTGTATAACACTGGGATACAGTACTGGTGAGGACAAGTCTGCCCCTGTATAACACTGGGGTACAGTACTGGTGTGGACAGGTCTGTCCTTGCATAACACTGGAGTACAGTACTGGTGGGGACGGGGCTGTCCCTGCATAACACTGGGGTACAGTACTGGTGAGGACAAGTCTGCCCCTGTATAACACTGGGGTACAGTACTGGTGAGGACAAGTCTGTCACTGTGTAACACTGGGGTACAGTACTGGTGGGGACGGGTCTGTCACCGTATAACACTGGGGGACAGTACTGGTGGGGACGGGTCTGTCACCGTATAACACTGGGGTTCATTCCTGGTGGGGACGGGTCTGTCCCTGTATAACACCGGGGTACAGTACTGGTGGGGACGTGTCTGTCACTGTATAACACTGGGGTACAGTACTGGTGGGGACGTGTCTGTCACTGTGTAACACTGGGGTACAGTACTGGTGGGGACGTGTTTGTCACTGTATAACACTGGGGTACAGTGCTGGTGGGGACTGGTCTGTCACTGCATAACGCTGGGGTACAGTACTGGTGGGGGAAGGATTTGTCCCAGTATAACACTGGGGTACAGTACTTGTGGGGACGGGTCTGTCCCTGCATAACACTGGGGTACAGTACTGGTGAGGACAGGTCTCTCCCTGTATAACACTGGGGTACAGTACTGGTGTGGACAGGTCTGTCCTTGCATAACACTGGGGTACAGTACTGGTGGGGACGGGTGTGTCACTGTGTAACACTGGGGTACAGTACTGGTGTGGATAGGTCTGTCCTTGCATAACACTGGGGTACAGTACTGGTGGGGACAGGTCTGTCCCTGTATAACACTGGGGTACAGTACTGGTGGGGACAGGTCTGTCCCTGTATAACACTGGGGTACAGTACTGGTGGGGACAGGTCTGTCACTGTATAACACTGGGGTACAGTACAGGTGGGGACAGGTCTGTCCCTGTATAACACTGGGGTACAGTACTGGTGGGGACAGGTCTGTCCCTGTATAACACTGGGGTACAGTACTGGTGGGGGACAGGTCTGTCACTGTGTAACACTGTGGGACAGTACTGGTGTGGACAGGTCTGTCCTTGCATAACACTGGGGTACAGTACTGGTGGGGACAGGTCTGTCACTGTATAACACTGGGGTACAGTACTGGTGGGGACGGGTCTGTCCCTGCATAACACTGGGGTACAGTACTGGTGGGGGAAGGGTCTGTCCCTGTATAACACTGGGGTACAGTACTGGTGGGGGACGGGTCTGTCACTGTATAACACTGGGGTACAGTACTGGTGGGGACGTGTCTGTCACTGTATAACACTGGGGTACACTACTGGTGGGGACAGGTCTGTCACTGTATAACACTGGGGTACAGTACTGGTGGGGACAGGTCTGTCCCTGGAAAGCGCTGCGGTACAGTACTGGTGGGGACAGGTCTGTCACTGTATAACACTGGGGTACAGTACTGATGGGGACGTGTCTGTCACGGTATAAAACTGGGGTCCAGTACTGGTGGGGACAGGTCTGTCACTGTATAACACTGGGATACCGTACTGGTGGGGACAGGTCTGTCTCTGTATAACACTGGGATACCGTACTGGTGGGGACAGGTCTGTCACTGTATAACTCTGGGGTACAGTACTGGTGGGGACGGGTCTGTCCCTGTGTAACACTGGGGTACAGTACTGGTGGGGACAGGTCTGTCCCTGTATTACACTGGGGTACAGTACAGGTGGGGACGGGTCTGTCCCTGTATAACACTGGGATACAGTACTGGTGGGGACGGGTCTGTCCCTGTATAACACTGGGGTACAGTACTGGTGGGGACAGTTCTGTCCCTGTATAACACTGGGGTACAGTACAGGTGGGGACGGGTCTGTCCCTGTATAACACTGGGGTACAGTACTGGTGGGGACAGGTCTGTCCCTGTATAACACTGGGGTACAGTACTGGTGGGGACAGGTCTGTCACTGTATAACCCTGGGGTACAGTACTGCTGTGGACAGGTCTGTCCCTGTATAACACTGGGGTACAGTACTGGTGGGGACAGGTCTGTCCCTGTATAACACTGGGGTACAGTACTGGGGGGGACGGGTCTGTCCCTGTATAACACTGGGGTACAGTACTGGTGGGGACGGGTGTGTCAGTGTATAACACTGGGGTACAGTACAGGTGGGGACAGGTCTGTCCCTGTATAACACTGGGGTACAGGACTGGTGGAGACAGGTCTGTCCCTGTATAACACTGGGGTACAGTACTGGTGGGGACGGGTGTGTCAGTGTATAACACTGGGGTACAGTACTGTTGGGGACAGGTTTGTCACTGTATAACGCTGGGGTACAGTACTGGTGGGGACAGGTCTGTCCCTGTATAACACTGGGGTACAGTACTGGTGGGGACAGGTCTGTCCCTGTATAACACTGGGGTACAGTACTGGTGGGGACGGGTCTGTCAGTGTATAACACTGGGGTACAGTACTGGTGGGGACGGGTCTGTCACTGTATAACACTGGGGTACAGTACAGGTGGGGACGGGTCTGTCCCTGTATAACACTGGGGTCCAGTAATGGTGGGGACGGGTCTGTCCCTGTATAACACTGGGGTACAGTACTGGTGAGGACGGGTCTGTCAGTGTATAACACTGAGGGAGAGTGCTGGTGGGGACAGGTCTGTCACTATATAACACTACGGTACAGTACTGGTGGGGACTGGTCTGTCCCTGTATAACACTGGGGAACAGTCCTGGTGGGGACAGGTCTGTTACTTTATAATACTGGGGTACAGTACTGGGTGGGGGACGGGTCTGTCCCTGTATAACACTGGGGTACAGTACTGGTGGGGACGGGTCTGTCCCTGTATAACACTGGGGTACAGTACTGGTCGGGACAGGTCTGTCCCTGTATAACACTGGGGTACAGTACTGGTCGGGACAGGTCTGTCCCTGTATAACACTGGGGTACAGTACTGGTGGGGACAGGTCTGTCCCTGTGTAACGCTGGGGTACAGTACTGGTGTGGACACGTCTGTCCCTGTATAACACTGGGGTACAGTACTTGTGGGGACAGGTCTGTCCCTGTAGAACACTGGGGTACAGTACTGGTGGGGACAGGTCTGTCCCTGTATAACCCTGGGGTACAGTACTGGTGGGGACACGTCTGTCACTGTATAACACTGGGGTACAGTACTGGTGGGGGCCGGTCTGTCCCTGTAAAACACTGGGGTACAGTACTGGTGGGGACAGGTCTGTCCCTGTATAACACTGAGGTACAGTACTGGTGGGGACAGGTCTGTCCCTGTATAACACTGGGGTACAGTACTGGTGGGGACAGGTCTGTCACTGTATAACACTGGGGTACAGTACTGGTGGGACAGGTCTGTCACTGTATAACACTGGTGTCCAGTACTGGTGGGGACAGGTCTGTCCCTGTATAACACTGGGGTACAGTACTGGTGGGGACAGGTCTGTCCCTGTATAACACTGGGGTACAGTACTGGTGGGGACAGGTCTGTCACTGTATAACACTGGGGTACAGTACTGGTGGGGACAGGTCTGTCCCTGTATAACACTGGGGTACAGTACTTGTGGGGACAGGTCTGTCCCTGTAGAACACTGGGGTACAGTACTGGTGGGGGACAGGTCTGTCCCTGTATAACACTGGGGTACACTACTGGTGGGGACAGGTCTGTCCCTGTATAACACTGGGGTACAGTACTGGTGGGGATGGATCTGTCACTGTATAACACTGGGGTACAGTGCGGGTGGGGGCGGGTCTGTCACTGTATAACACTGGGGTACAGTACTGGTGGGGACAGGTCTGTCCCTGTGTAACGCTGGGGTACAGTACTGGTGTGGACACGTCTGTCCCTGTATAACACTGGGGTACAGTACTTGTGGGGACAGGTCTGTCCCTGTAGAACACTGGGGTACAGTACTGGTGGGGACAGGTCTGTCCCTGTATAACACTGGGGTACAGTACTGGTGGGGACAGGTCTTTCCCTGTGTAACAATGGGGTTCAGTACTGGTGGGGACGGGTCTGTCACTGTATAACACTGGGGTACAGTTCTGGTGGGGACAGGTCTGTCCCTGTATAACACTGGGGTACAGTACTGGTGGGGACGGGTCTGTCCCTGTATAACACTGGGGTACAGTACTGGTGGGGACAGGTCTGTCACTGTATAACACTGGGGTACAGTACTGGTGGGGGACAGGTCTGTCACTGTATAACACTGGGGTACAGTTCTGGTGGGGACAGGTCTGTCCCTGTATAACACTGGGGTACAGTACTGGTGGGGACGGGTCTGTCCCTGTATAACACTGGGGTACTGTACTGGTGGGGACAGGTCTGTCCCTGTGTAACAATGGGGTGCAGTACTGGTGGGGACGGGTCTGTCCCTGTATAAGAGTGGCGTCCAGTACTGGTGGGGACAGGTCTGTCCCTGTATAACACTGAGGGAGAGTGCTGGTGGCGACAGGTCTGTCACTATATAACACTGGGGTAAAGTACTGGTGGGGACAGGTCTGCCACTGTATAACACTGGAATACAGTACTGGTGGGGACAGGTCTATTACTGTATAACACTGGGGTACAGTACTGGTGGGGACAGGTCTGTCCCTGTATAACACTATGGTACAGTACTGGTGGGGACAGGTCTGTCCCTGTATAACACTATGGTACAGTACTGGTGAGGACAGGTCTGTCCCTGTCTCACACTGGGGTACAGTACTGGTGTGGACAGGTCTTTCCTTGCATAACACTGGGGTACAGTACTGGTGGGGACGGGTCTTTCACTGTGTAACACTGGGGTACAGTACTGGTGTGGACAGGTCTGTCCTTGCATAACACTGGGGTACAGTACTGGTGGGGACAGGTCTGTCACTGTATAACACTGGGGTACAGTACTGGTGGGGGACAGGTCTGTCACTGTGTAACACTGGGGGACAGTACTGGTGTGGACAGGTCTGTCCTTGCATAACACTGGGGTACAGTACTGGTGGGGACGGGTCTGTCCCTGTATAACACTGGGATACAGTACTGGTGGGGGACAGGTCTGTCACTGTGTAACACTGGGGTACAGTACTGGTGGGGGACAGGTCTGTCACTGTGTAACACTGGGGGACAGTACTGGTGTGGACAGGTCTGTCCTTGCATAACACTGGGGTACAGTACTGGTGGGGACGGGTCTGTCCCTGTATAACGCTATGGTACAGTACTGGTGGGGACAGGTCTGTCCCTGCATAACACTGGGGTACAGTACTGGTGGGGGAAGGGTCTGTCCCTGTATAACACTGGGGTACAGTGCTGGTGGGGGACGGGTCTGTCCCTGTATAACACAGGGGTACAGTCCTGGTGGGGACGGGTCTGTCCCTGCATAACACTGGGGTACAGTACTGGTGAGGACAAGTCTGCCCCTGTATAACACTGGGGTACAGTACTGGTGGGGACGGGTCTGTCCCTGTATAACACTGGGATACAGTACTGGTGGGGACAGGTCTGTCCCTGTATAACACTGGGGTACAGTACTGGTGGGGACGCGTCTGTCACTGCATAACACTGGGGTACAGTACTGGTGGGGACAGGTCTGTCACTGTATAACACTGGGGTACAGTACTGGTGGGGACAGGTCTGTCACTGTGTAACACTGGGGTACAGTACTGGTGGGGACAGGTCTGTCCCTGTATAACACTGGGGTACAGTACTGGTGGGGACAGGTCTGTCACTGTATAACACTGGGGTACAGTACAGGTGGGGACAGGTCTGTCCCTGTATAACACTGGGGTACATTACTGGTGGGGACAGGTCTGTCCCTGTATAACACTGGGGTACAGTACTGGTGGGGACAGGTCTGTCACTGTATAACACTGGGGTACAGTACTGGTGGGGACGGGTGTGTCAGTGTATAACGCTGGGGTACAGTACTGGTGGGGATAGATCTGTCACTGTATAACACTGGGGTACAGTACTGGTGGGGACAGGTCTGTCCCTGTATAACACTGGGGTACAGTACTGGTGGGGACAGGTCTGTCCCTGTATAACACTGGGGTACAGTACTGGGGTGGGGACAGGTCTGTCACTGTATAACACTGGGGTACAGTACTGGTGGGGACAGGTCTGTCACTGTATAACACTGGGGTACAGTAATGGTGGGGACAGGTCTGTCCCTGTATAACACTGGGGTACAGTACTGGTGGGGACATGTCTGTCACTGTATAACGCTGGGGTTCACTACTGGTGGGGACATGTCTGTCCCTGTATAACGCTGGGGTACAGTACTGGTGGGTACAGGTCTGTCCCTGTATAACACTATGGTACAGTACTGGTGAGAACAGGTTTCTCCCTGTCTAACACTGGGGTACAGTACTGGTGTGGACAGGTCTGTCCTTGCATAACACTGGGGTACAGTACTGGTGGGGACGGGTCTGTCACTGTGTAACACTGGGGTACAGTACTGGTGTGGATAGGTCTGTCACTGTATAACACTGGGGTACAGTACTGGTGGGGGACAGGTCTGTCACTGTGTAACACTGGGGGACAGTACTGGTGTGGACAGGTCTGTCACTGTGTAACGCTGGGGGACAGTACTGGTGTGGACAGGTCTGTCCTTGCATAACACTGGGGTACAGTACTGGTGGGGACGGGTCTGTCCCTGTATAACACTGGGATACAGTACTGGTGAGGACAAGTCTGCCCCTGTATAACACTGGGGTACAGTACTGGTGTGGACAGGTCTGTCCTTGCATAACACTGGGGTACAGTACTGGTGGGGACGGGTCTGTCCCTGTATAACACTGGGGTACAGTACTGGTGGGGACAAGTCTGCCCCTGTATAACACTGGGGTACAGTACTGGTGTGGACAGGTCTGTCCTTGCATAACACTGGGGTACAGTACTGGTGGGGACGGGTCTGTCCCTGCATAACACTGGGGTACAGTACTGGTGGGGACAGGTCTGTCCCTGTATAACACTGGGGTACAGTACTGGTGGGGACAGGTCTGTCCCTGTATAACACTGGGGTACGGTACTGGGGTGGGGACAGGTCTGTCACTGTATAACACTGGGGTACAGTACTTGTGGGGACAGGTCTGTCACTGTATAACACTGGGGTACAGTAATGGTGGGGACAGGTCTGTCCTTGTATAACACTGGGGTACAGTACTGGTGGGGACAGGTCTGTCACTGTGTAACACTGGGGTACAGTACTGGTGGGGACAGGTCTGTCCCTGTATCACACTGGGGTACAGTACTGGTGGGGACGGGTCTGTCCCTTTAAAACGCTGGGGTACAGTACTGGTGGGGACAGGTCTGTCACTGTATAATGCTGGGGTACAGTACTGGTGGGGACATGTCTGTTACTGTATAACACTGGGGTACAGACCTGGTGGGGACAGGTCTGTCACTGTATAACGCTGGGGTTCACTACTGGTGGGGACATGTCTGTCCCTGTATAACGCTGGGGTACAGTACTGGTGGGTACAGGTCTGTCCCTGTATAACACTATGGTACAGTACTGGTGAGAACAGGTTTCTCCCTGTCTAACACTGGGGTACAGTACTGGTGTGGACAGGTCTGTCCTTGCATAACACTGGGGTACAGTACTGGTGGGGACGGGTCTGTCACTGTGTAACACTGGGGTACAGTACTGGTGTGGATAGGTCTGTCCTTGCATAACACTGGGGTACAGTACTGCTGGGGACAGGTCTGTCCGTGTATAACACTGGGGTACAGTTCTGGTGGGGACAGGTCTGTCCCTGTATAACACTGGGGTACAGTACTGGTGGGGACAGGTCTGTCACTGTATAACACTGGGGTACAGTACTGGTGGGGGAAAGGTCTGTCACTGTGTAACACTGGGGGACAGTACTGGTGTGGACAGGTCTGTCACTGTGTAACGCTGGGGGACAGTACTGGTGTGGACAGGTCTGTCCTTGCATAACACTGGGGTACAGTACTGGTGGGGACGGGTCTGTCCCTGTATAACACTGGGATACAGTACTGGTGAGGACAAGTCTGCCCCTGTATAACACTGGGGTACAGTACTGGTGTGGACAGGTCTGTTCTTGCATAACACTGGGGTACAGTACTGGTGGGGACGGGTCTGTCCCTGCATAACACTGGGGTACAGTACTGGTGAGGACAAGTCTGCCCCTGTATAACACTGGGGTACAGTACTGGTGAGGACAAGTCTGTCACTGTGTAACACTGGGGTACAGTACTGGTGGGGACGGGTCTGTCACCGTATAACACTGGGGGACAGTACTGGTGGGGACGGGTCTGTCACCGTATAACACTGGGGTTCATTCCTGGTGGGGACGGGTCTGTCCCTGTATAACACCGGGGTACAGTACTGGTGGGGACGTGTCTGTCACTGTATAACACTGGGGTACAGTACTGGTGGGGACGTGTCTGTCTCTGTATAACACTGGGATACCGTACTGGTGGGGACAGGTCTGTCCCTGTATAACACTGGGGTACAGTACTGGTGGGGACGTGTTTGTCACTGTATAACACTGGGGTACAGTACTGGTGGGGACGGGTCTGTCACTGTATAACACTGGGGTACAGTACTGCTGGGGACAGGTCTGTCCCTGTATAACACTGGGGTACAGTACTGGTGGGGACAGGTCTGTCCCTGTATAACACTGGGGTACAGTACAGGTGGGGACGGGTCTGTCCCTGTATAACACTGGGGTACAGTACAGGTGGGGACGGGTCTGTCCCTGTATAACACTGGGATACCGTACTGGTGGGGACAGGTCTGTCTCTGTATAACACTGGGATACCGTTACTGGTGGGGACAGGTCTGTCCCTGTATAACACTGGGGTACAGTACTGGTGGGGACGTGTTTGTCACTGTATAACACTGGGGTACAGTACTGGTGGGGACGGGTCTGTCACTGTATAACACTGGGGTACAGTACTGCTGGGGACAGGTCTGTCCCTGTATAACACTGGGGTACAGTACTGGTGGGGACAGGTCTGTCCCTGTATAACACTGTGATACAGTACTGGTGGGGACGGGTCTGTCGCTGTATAACACTGGGGTACAGTACTGGTGGGGACAGGTCTGTCCCTGTATAACACTGGGGTACAGTACTGGTGGGGACAGGTCTGTCCCTGTATAACACTGGGGTACAGTACTGGTGGGGACAGGTCTGTCCCTGTATAACACTGGGGTACAGTACTTGTGGGGACAGGTCTGTCCCTGTAGAACACTGGGGTACAGTACTGGTGGGGACAGGTCTGTCCCTGTATAACACTGGGGTACAGTACTGGTGGGGACAGGTCTGTCCCTGTATAACACTGGGGTACAGTACTTGTGGGGACAGGTCTGTCCCTGTAGAACACTGGGGTACAGTACTGGTGGGGACAGGTCTGTCCCTGTATAACACTGGGGTACAGTACTGGTGGGGACAGGTCTGTCCCTGTATAACACTGGGATACAGTACAGGTGGGGACAGGTCTGTCACTGTATAACACTGGGGTACAGTACTGGTGGGGGACGGGTCTGTCACTGTATAACGCTGGGGTACAGTACTGGTGGGGTCAGGTCTGTCCCTGTATAACACTGGGGTACAGTACTGGTGGGGACAGGTCTGTCCCTGTATAACACTGGGGGTACAGTACTGGTGGGGACACATCTGTCCCTGTATAACACTGGGGTACAGTACTGGTGGGGACGGGTCTGTCAGTGTATAACACTGGGGTACATTACTGGTGTGGACAGGTCTGTCCCTGTCTAACCCTGGGGTACAGTACTGGTGGGGACACGTCTGTCACTGTATAACACTGGGGTACAGTACTGGTGGGGACAGGTCTGTCCCTGTATAACACTGGGGTACAGTACTGGTGGGGACAGGTCTGTCACTGTATAACACTGGGGTACAGTACTGGTGGGACAGGTCTGTCACTGTATAACACTGGTGTCCAGTACTGGTGGGGACAGGTCTGTCCCTGTATATCACTGGGGTACAGTACTGGTGGGGACAGGCCTGTCCCTGTATAACACTGGGGTACAGTACTGGTGAGGACAGGTCTGTCACTGCATAACACTGGGGTACAGTACAGGTGGGGACAGGTCTGTCCCTGTATAACACTGGGGTACAGTACTGGTGGGGACGGGGTCTGTCCCTGTATAACACTGGGGTACAGTACTGGTGCGGACAGGTCTGTCACTGTATAACACTGGGGTTACAGTACTGGTGGGGACAGGTCTGTCACTGTATAACACTGGGGTACAGTACTGGTGGGGACAGGTCTGTCCCTGTATAACACTGGGGTACAGTACTGGTGCGGACAGGTCTGTCACTGTATAACACTGGGGTACAGTACTGGTGGGGACAGGTCTGTCCGTGTATAACACTGGGGTACAGTACTGGTGGGGACAGGGTCTGTCCCTGTATAACACTGGGGTACAGTACTGGTGGGGACAGGTCTGTCCCTGTATAACACTGGGAGTACAGTACTGGGTGGGGACAGGTCTGTCCCTGTATAACACTGGGGTACAGTACTGGTGGGGACAGGTCTGTCCCCTGTATAACACTGGGGTACAGTACTGGTGGGGACAGGTCTGTCCCTGTATAACACTGGGGTACAGTACTGGTGTGGGACGGGTCTATCTCTCTTTCACTTTGGAGTCCAGTCCCTGTTCAATCCTGCTTTGTCGTTCTGTCCCAGGTCAGCTGAGAGCGTGGTTGACAACTGGCCATCCACCCATCTGTCTTTTCCAGGTCCCGTTCCTCAGTATCGTCTCCTGGACAGTGGAGTTTTCCCTCCTTCCCCGCTCCCCAGGTTTGGGGTCAGGGTAAGTGAGATGGCGTCCCTTCCCGTGAGCTGCGTGAATCCCGCGGGATTGGAGCTGTCCTGTCGGTATTGGTCGGTCGGTCGGTCGCTGGTGGGGAAATTGTGCCCTCTGTTTTCCAGCCCACCTTTGACCCCCCCCCCCCCCCCCCCCCCCCCGTGCAGTCCTGTTCGAGTCTCACTGGGCGTCCCGTCTGCGAAGAGTTCAGGGCTCATTTGTCGCAGGTTCAGGTGACCGTGTCCCTCCCGGGATTCCTCTGGCACGCACTCATGTTCCCAGGGAGATGTGTTCCGCAGCTTTTCCGTGCGCTTCTCCCAGTCGGCATTCCTGGAAACCTCGGTCTCTCCCATCTCTTCCCCGGACTGGAGCTGAAACCCCCAGTCAGGCAGTGTCTGCACAGGGAGCCAGATATCGGTCTCTTAGCACTGTCTTATCCCCGTGCTGTCCCGGTCTTGGGAGTGATAGACAGTGGGGGGGGGGGACAGTGTAGAGGAAGCTTTACTCTGTATCTAACCCCCTGTCCCTGGGAGTGGGGGGACAGTGTAGAGGGAGCTTTACTCTGTATCTAACCCCCCTGTCCCTGGGAGTGGGGGACAGTGTAGAGGAAGCTGTACTCTGTATCTAACCCCCTGTCCCTGGGAGTGGGGGGACAGTGTAGAGGGAGCTTTACTCTGTATCTAACCCCCCTGTCCCTGGGAGTGTGGGGACAGTGTAGAGGAAGCTTTACTCTCCATCAAGAGAGGAGAGAGACTTTCACTTGCAGACTGATTCGAATGGGCCTCCTGGTCCTGAGCATTCCTGTCGTAGCCCTCACAGGGAGGGGGTGTGGGGTGTCCCGCTCAGTCACTCCCCCCACCCCCCCCCCCCCCCCGACTCTGATCAGACATGGGGGACACACTTTGAGGGAGTGCGACCGGCTGTCCCTAGACCGTGAAACAAACAGGTTGGAACCCAATTGCATTTGCCTGGCGCCTGTGGCAGCACCAGAGGAGGCTGCCGCGTGTTGGTGATGTCGTCGGGGAGGTGGGGTCCAGAGCAGAGATCAGGGTCACGGGACTGGGTGACACAAGGTCATTGCTCTATCTCTCTCTCTCTGTCTCTGTCTCTTTCGGTCTCTCTATCCATCTCTTATCTCCCTCCATCTCCCTCTCTCTGTCTCCCTCCCTCCCCCTCTCCCCATCTCCCTCTCTTCCTCTCTCTCTCTCCCCCCCCCTCTCTCTCCCCCCCCCTCTTCTCCTCCCCCTCTCCTCTCTCCCTCTCCCCCTCTCTCTCTCTCTCTCTCTCTCTCCCCTCTCTCTCTCTCCCCCCCCCTCTCTCTCTCCCCCCCTCTCTCTCTCTCCCCCCCCTCTCTCTCTCTCCCCCCCTCTCTCTCTCTCCCCCCCTCTCTCTCTCTCCCCCCCTCTCTCTCTCTCCCCCCCTCTCTCCCCCCCTCTCTCTCTCCCCCCCTCTCT
>NW_027310072.1:42988-59863 GCF_047496795.1 Chiloscyllium punctatum
GAGGGGAGGGAATGAGGGAGGGGAGGGAATGAGGGGGTGAGGGAGGGGAGGGGAGGGAATGAGGGAGGGGAGGGAATGAGGGGTGAGGGGGGGGAGGGAATGAGGGGTGAGGGGGGGGAGGGAATGAGGGGGTGAGGGAGGGGAGGGAATGAGGGGTGAGGGAGGGGAGGGAATGAGGGGTGAGGGAGGGGAGGGAATGAGGGGGGTGAGGGAGAGGAAGGAATGAGGGGGTGAGGGAGGGGAGGGGAGGGAATGAGGGGGGTCAGGGAGAGGAAGGAATGAGGGGGGTGAGGGAATGAGGGGGGCATGGGAGTGGGAATGAGGGGTGGGGATGGGAATGAGAGGAGGAGTGGGAATGAGGGGAGGGAGGGAATGGGGGAGGGAGGGAAAGAATGTGGGCAGGGGTGGGAATGAGGGGAGGGAGGGAAGGAATGAGTGAGTGAGGGAATGAGGTGAGGGCAAAGGAGGGAATGAGTGGTGGGTGGGAGTGAGAGGGTGGAGGGAGGTGGGTGAGTGGATAAGGGGGGGGAGGGGTTAAGTGGGTGGGGGAGGGAAGGAGGAAGATATTGGTGGGGAGTGTGTGTGGTGAGTAGGAGGGAGGAAGGGGGGGGTGGAGAGAATGTGGTGTGGGTGGTGAAACTGTACGTGAGGTGGAGGGGGCAAGATCACGAGGGTATTGAGGAAGGTGAAAGGAGTGCAATGCAAAGGGTGTGAGGCGTGCAGCCAGTGAAGGATGCTGCTGAGAGTTTATTACCGTCGAGGGAATGATTAGCCTCGCTCCTCAGAGGCTGTTGCTAGCCACAGCCCTTCCCTGGCGCAGATGCCTGCACCCCCCAGTCCTGATCTGGGGCTTTAAATTGTGATCGTCGCAGCCAGAGAACACCCACTGCTGTGCGGTCACTTCTCCGTCTCCCCACCCGACCGCGTGTCTGTTTATCGGCCTTCATTGTTGGTCTTCTGCTTGTGGCCAGCCCTTTTGCGTCTGGTTCCGTTGCTCGCTGAGGTTGTGTGCGGCTGCCCTGCGTGCTCTCATTGAACTGATCTTCCGTTGGCCCTGTCTAGCTGCGTCGTGAGGCTAGGATGCGGAGGGAATATCTCTACCGCAAGGCGCAGGAGGACAAGCTGCGCAGCATCGAGGAGAAGAAACAGAAGCTGAAATATGCGCTCGAAGGTGAGATACCATCACGTGCAGGTCTCTGGCTCCAGGGCTCCGAGGGTGGGGGAGCTTTGCTCGGGTTCTAGTGTTTGAAATGGTTTCTAATCAAACTCCAGGGCTGCAACTGGATAGCTCAGGGGTTAGCACCGCGCCCGGGCCCCAGGTTCGAACCCATCCTCGGGTGGGTTGTCTGCGTGGGGTTTGGACATTCTCCCCGTGTCTGCGTGGGTTTCCTCCGGGTGCTCCGGTTTCCTCCCACAGTCTCAAAGATGTGCAGGTTAGGGTGGATTGGCCGTGCTAAATTGCCCGTAGTAAGGGGTAGATGTAGGGGTGTGGGTGGGTTGCGCTTCGGCGGGGCAGTGTGGACTTGTTGGGCCGAAGGGCCTGTTTCCACACTGTAAGTAATCTAATCTAATCTATAATGAAAAGCTTGCATTCCAGAAAGTGGGGCTTGGAGAACTCCGCATAGCTGCCTGAGATCACAACTGCGCTCACTCGTCCTCTGTCTCTCGTGCTCTAATGGACAAGTGATTGACTCCTAACTGCCCTCTGAAATGACCCTGTTCAGTTCAGGGTCAGTCAGGGGGGGCAATAGGGCAGAATTCGAATCGCGACAGTGTGGAAACAGGCCCTTAAGTCCAACGGGTCCACACCGACCCTACGAAGAGTAACCCACTCAGACCCGTTCCCTTTCTGCATCATCCTAGGTTTACCCTGTGATTAATGTACACATCCCTGGGCACTACGTGGGACAATTTAGCACGGACCAATCCACCCTAACCTGCACATCCCTGGGCACTACGGGACAATTTAGCACGGCCAATCCACCCTAACCCCCACATCCCTGGGCACTAGGGGACAATTTAGCATGGCCAATCCACCCTAACCTGCACATCCCTGGGCACTACGGGGACAATTTAGCACGGCCAATCCACCCTAACCCGCACATCCCTGGGCACTACGGGACAATTTAGCATGGCCAATCCACCCTAACCTGCACATCCCTGGGCACTACGGGACAATTTAGCACGGCCAATCCACCCTAACCTGCACATCCCTGGGCACTACGTAGGACAATTTAGCACGGCCAATCCACCCTAACCTGCACATCCCTGGGTACTACGGGGATAATTTAGCACGGCCAATCCACCCTAACTTGCACATCCCTGTGCACTATGGAGACAATTTAGCACGGTCAATCCACCCTAACTTGCACATCCCTGGGCACTACGGGGAACAATTTAGCACGACCAATCCACCCTAACCTGCACATCCCTGGGCACTACGGGGACAATTTAGCACGGCCAATCCACCCTAACCTGCACATCCCTGGGCACTACAGGGACAATTTAGCACGGCCAATCCACCCTAACCTACACATCCCTGTGCACTACAGGGACAATTTAGCACGGTCAATCCACCCTAACCTGCACATAGAACCACAGAACAGAACAGTCCCTTCAGCCCACGATGTTGTGCCGACCACTGATCCTCATGTAAGATAAACCTAATGTACGAACCCTCAAATTTCTGTCACCATTTGCATGTCCAGCAGTCTCTTAAATGTCCCCAATGACCTCGCTTCCACAACTGCTGCTGGCATCGCATTCCACACTCTCACAACTCTCAGCTTCAAGAACCCGCCTCTGACATCCCCTCTATACTTTCCACCAAACAGCTTAAAACTATGACCCCTCGTGTTAACAATTTCTGCCCTGGGAATAAGTCTCTGGCTATCAACTCTATCTATGCCTTTCATTATCTTGTATACCTCAATTAGGTCCCCTCTCCTCCTCCTTTTCTCCAATGAAAAAAGTCCGAGCTCAGTCAACCTCTCCTTATATGATAAGCCCTCCAGTCCTGGCAGCATCCTGGTAAACCTCCTCTGAACCCTTTCCAAAGCATCCACATCTCTCCTATAATAGGGCGACCAGAACTGGACCCAGTATTCTAAGTGCGGCCTAACCAAAGTTTTATAGAGCTGCAATAAGATCTCACGACTCTTAAACTCAATCCCTCTGTTAATGAAAGCCAAAACACCATATGCTTTCTTAACAACCCTGCCCACTTGGGTGGCCATTTTAAGGGATCTATGTACCTGCACACCAAGATCCCTCTGTTCCTCCACACTGCCAAGAATCCTATCCTTAATCCAGTACTCAGCTTTCAAACTCGACCTTCCAAAATGCATCACCTCACATTTATCCAGGTTGAACTCCATCTGCCACCTCTCAGCCCATCTCTGCATCCTGTCAATGTCCCGCTGCAGCCTACAACAGCCCTCTACACTGTCAATGACACCTCCAACCTTTGTGTCATCTGCAAACCTGCTGACCCATCCTTCAATCCCCTCATCCAAGTCATAAATAAAAATTACAAACAGTAGAGGCCCAAGGACAGAGCCCTGTGGAACACCACTCACCACTGACTTCCAGAGAGAATATTTTCCTTCTACTACCACTCGCTGTCTTCTGTCGACCAGCCAATTCTGTATCCAGGCAGCTATGTTCCCCTGTATCCCATAACTCCTGACCTGAATGAGCCTACCATGGAGAACCTTCTCAAATGCCTTGCTGTCTTTGGACTGTGGGAGGAAACCGGAGCACCCGGAGGAAACCCACGCAGACACGGGGCGAGGGGAACGTGCAAACTCCGCTCAGTCACCCGAGGCGGGAATCGAGCCGGGTCCCTGGCGCTGTGAGGTAGCGGCGCTAACCACTGAGCCACCGTGTCGCCCCCCCACGGAGGCTGGAGCACGGAGGTTGTGAGTGCTGGTTTGCGAATGGCGCAGAGTCGATGGGCCAAAGGGCCTTTCTCTGTCTCTAAATGGCGGGCAACCGGGAGGTCGGGTCCTTCTTGCAGACTGAGATGAGGTGTCCCTCAAAGCAGTCGGGCCCAGTCTGCGTTCAACCTCGGCTGGTGTGAAGCAGAGAGCAGCAAGTCCCAAGCTGATTCAGCACGGGCCCTGGGGCCTTAAACCGTGCGAAGGGGCACGGACAAGTGTGATGCACTTTCTGTGGTGGCTTCAGAAGCTGGTGTGGGAGGGAGTGCGGATGTTTTAGGGATGGTGGAGGAGTGGACTGGGGGGGGGGTAGAGGGGGATGGTCACAGGAACCAAAATACCAACGGGAGAGGGGAAGCCTGTTAAAAACTTGAAAGGGTTCAGAAAAGATTGACAAGGGTGTTACCAGGTTTGTGAGGGTTGGAGCTCCAGGGAGAGGCTGAACAGGCTGGGGCTGTTCTCCCTGGAGCGTCGGAGGCTGAGGGGTGACCTTATAGAGGTTTATAAAATTATGAGGGGGGGCATGGATAGGATAAATAGACAAGGTCTTTTCCCCCTGGGGTGGGGGGAGTCCAGAACTAGAGGGTTATAAAATCATGGAGGGGACATGGATAGGGTAAATAGACAAGGTCTTTTCCCCCTGGGGTGGGGGGAGTCCAGAACTAGAGGGTTATAAAATCATGGGGGGGGGGGTGCATGGATAGGGTAAATAGACAAGGTCTTTTCCCCCTGGGGTGGGGGAGTCCAGAACTAGAGGGTTATAAAATCATGAGGGGGGGGGGGGCATGGATAGGGTAAATAGACAAGGTCTTTTCCCCCTGGGGTGGGGGGAGCCCAGAACTAGAGGGTTATAAAATCATGAGGGGGGGGGGGCATGGATAGGGTAAATAGACAAGGCCTATGTCCCCCATCCAGATGCCTTTTAAATGCTGTAATTATACCAGCCTCCACCACTTCCACACACGTACCGCCCTCTGTGTGAAAACTTTGCCCCCTTAGGTCTCTTTTATATCTTTGCCCTCTCACCCTAACCCTATGCCCTCTTGTTCTGGGCTCCCTCACCCCAGGGGGAAAAGACTTTGTCTATTTATCCTATCCATGCCACCCCCCCCATGATTTTATAAACCACGATGTATCACCACCCTCTTCGTGAAAAAGAAGCCCCTTGGGCCCCTTCTATATCTTTTGTCTATCCTCCATCTCTCTCGGCCGTGAGTTCCAGACTCGTTTCTTCCCCCACCTCCGTTTTTTTAAAAAAAACTTGTTTTGATCCTTCCCGTCCCTCACCTTTAAATGTCTACCCCCTAGTTTCAACTCTGGGGGTGGGGAGGGAAGGGAATGAAGCAACGTCAGCCCTATCTGTGCATCTCGTAATTTCATCGACACATATACAGAAACTGAGAGAGACAGAAACACAGATAGACACACATATACAGACACAGAGAGAGAGACAGAAACACAGATAGACACACATATACAGACACAGAGAGAGAGACAGAAACACAGATAGACACACATATACAGACAGAGAGAGAGAGACAGAAACACAGATAGACACACATATACAGACACAGAGAGAGAGAGAGACAGAAACACAGATAGACACACATATACAGACACAGAGAGAGAGACAGAAACACAGATAGACACACATATACAGACAGAGAGAGAGAGACAGATACACTGATAGACACACATATACAGACACAGAGAGAGACAGAAACACAGATAGACACACATATACAGACAGAGAGAGAGAGACAGATACACAGATAGACACACATATACAGACACAGAGAGAGAGACAGAAACACAGATAGACACACATATACAGACAGAGAGAGAGAGACAGATACACAGATAGACACACATATACAGACACAGAGAGAGAGACAGAAACACAGATAGACACACATATACAGACACAGAGAGAGAGAGACAGAAACGCAGATAGACACACATATACAGACACAGAGAGAGAGACAGAAACACAGATAGACACACATATACAGACACAGAGAGAGAGATAGAAACACAGATAGACACACATATACAGACACAGAGAGAGAGATAGAAACACAGATAGACACACATATACAGACAGAGAGAGACAGAAACACAGATAGACACACATATACAGACACAGAGAGAGAGACAGATACACAGATAGACACACATATACAGACACAGAGAGAGAGACAGAAACACAGATAGACACACATATACAGACAGAGAGAGAGAGACAGAAACACAGATAGACACACATATACAGACACAGAGAGAGAGACAGATACACAGATAGACACACATATACAGAAACTGAGAGAGACAGAAACACAGATAGACACACATATACAGACACAGAGAGAGAGACAGATACACAGATAGACACACATATACAGAAACTGAGAGAGACAGAAACACAGATAGACACACATATACAGACACAGAGAGAGAGACAGATACACAGATAGACACACATATACAGACACAGAGAGAGACAGAAACACAGATAGACACACATATACAGACACAGAGAGACAGAAACACAGATAGTCACACATATACAGACACAGAGAGAGAGAAACACAGATAGACACACATATACAGACACAGAGAGAGAGACAGAAACACAGATAGACACACATATACAGACACAGAGAGAGAGACAGATACACAGATAGACACACATATACAGACACAGAGAGAGAGACAGAAACACAGATAGACACACATATGCAGACACAGAGAGAGAGACAGAAACACAGATAGACACACATATACAGACACAGAGAGAGACAGAAACGCAGATAGACACACATATACAGACACAGAGAGAGAGACAGAAACACAGATAGACACACATATACAGACACAGAGAGAGAGAGAAACACAGATAGACACACATATACAGACACCGAGAGAGAGACAGAAACACAGATAGACACACATATACAGACACAGAGAGAGACAGAAACACAGATAGACACACATATACAGACAGAGAGAGAGACAGAAACACAGATAGACACACATATACAGACACAGAGAGACAGAAACACAGATAGACACACATATACAGACACAGAGAGACAGAAACACAGATAGACACACATATACAGACACAGAGAGAGAGATAGAAACACAGATAGACACACATATACAGACACAGAGAGAGAGATAGAAACACAGATAGACACACATATACAGACACAGAGAAGACAGCCCCGATTCTTCCACCTTCCTACTCATCCTTGAAGTTGATAGGTTGGCCAGATGTGGGGTAAAGAGAGCTGACCTCCTTTCCTGTGGGTGGTTGCCCAACCAGATGGGATTTAACGGCAATTGACCGAATTTTTTTTAACGCCCCCAGAACCCCCGAAGGTTTTGAAGCCACGTGTCTGCTTGCACTTCTCTGTTACTAGGTCCATTCTCGTCCCCTCCCCGTGCGGTGGGAGAGGGGGGGGTAGGGGCCCGCGGTTGTCAGGGTTACCTGGGCACTCAGGTTAATGGCTCCCTCCCTTCCTGAACCCCCACAGAGAACCACCTGATCCCCACGGAGCTGCGACGCGAAGCGCTGGAGCTGCAGAAGGTCCTGGAGTACGACGACGAGGGGGGCGAAGGTGAGCGGGGGCAAGGCTCAACTCACCTCCACCTCGGGAGGTGCCCGGGGGGGGGGGGGGTGTGGGGGGGGGGGGGATTGAGGGAGGTGCCGCACTCGCTGGTTGAGCTGGGTTGGGGGGGGGGGGGGTGTAGTGTGGGGCAGAGGGTGGGCACGAGGAGCGGATAAAAGCAGTGCGTGGTTGGAGGATTGCGGTGAGAGGGGCAGTAAGTGGTTGGGGGATTGCGGAGTGGGGTGCGGTGCCCGGTTGGGGGATCGGGGAGTGGGGTGCGGTGCCCGGTTGGGGGATTGCGGTGAGGGGTGCGGTGCCCGGTTGGGGGATTGCGGTGAGGGGTGCGGTGCCCGGTTGGGGGATTGCGGTGAGGGGTGCGGTGCCCGGTTGGGGGATTGCGGAGTGGGGTGCGGTGCCCGGTTGGGGGATCGGGGAGTGGGGTGCGGTGCCCGGTTGGGGGATTGCGGTGAGGGGTGCGGTGCCCGGTTGGGGGATTGCGGTGAGGGGTGCGGTGCCCGGTTGGGGGATTGCGGTGAGGGGTGCGGTGCCCGGTTGGGGGATTGCGGAGTGGGGTGTGGTGCGCGGTTGGGGGATTGGGGAGTGGGGTGCGGTGCCCGGTTGGGGGATTGCCGAGTGGGGTGCGGTGCCTGGTTGGGGGATTGCGGAGTGGGTTGCGGTGCGCGATTGGGGGATCGCGGTGAGGGGGGTGGTGCCCGGTTGGGGGATTGTGGTGATGGGGCCGCGGTGCCCGGTTGGGGGATTGGGGAGTGGGGTGCGGTGCGCGATTGGGGGATCGCGGTGAGGGGGGCGGTGCCCAGTTGGGGGATTGGGGAGTGGGGTGCGGTGCCCGGTTGGGGGATTGCGGTGAGGGGGGCGGTGGCTGTTTGGGGGATTACGGAGTGGGGTGCGGTGCCCGGTTGGGGGATTGGGGAGTGGGGTGCGGTGCCCGGTTGGGGGATTGGGGAGTGGGGTGCGGTGCCCGGTTGGGGGATTGCGGAGTGGGGGGCGGTGCCCGGTTGGGGGATTGCGGTGATGGGGCCGCGGTGCCCGGTTGGGGGATTGCGGAGTGGGGTGCGGTGCCCGGTTGGGGGATTGCGGTGATGTGGCCGCGGTGCCCGGTTGGGGGATTGCGGAGTGGGGTGCGGTGCCCGGTTGGGGGATTGCGGAGTGGGGCCGCGGTGCCCGGTTGGGGGATTGCGGTGAGGGGTGCGGTGCCCGGTTGGGGGATTGCGGAGTGGGGCCGCGGTGCCCGGTTGGTGGATTGCGGAGTGGGGTGCGGTGCCCGGTTGGGGGATTGCGGAGTGGGGTGCGGTGCCCGGTTGGGGGATTGCGGAGTGGGGTGCGGTGCCCGGTTGGGGGATTGCGGAGTGGGGTGCGGTGCCCGGTTGGGGGATTGCGGGGTGGAGGGCGGTGCGCGGTTGGGGGATCGCGGTGAGGGGTGCGGTGCCCGGTTGGGGGATTGCGGGGTGGAGGGCGGTGCGCGGTTGGGGGATTGCGGAGTGGGGTGCGGTGTGCGATTGGGGGATCGCGGTGAGGGGTGCGGTGCCCGGTTGGGGGATTGCGGAGTGGGGGGCGGTGCCCGGTTGGTGGATTGCGGAGTGGGTTGCGGTGCCCGGTTGGGGGATTGCGGTGAGGGGTGCGGTGCCCGGTTGGGAGATTGCGGAGTGGGGTGCGGTGCCCGGTTGGGGGATTGCGGTGAGGGGGGCGGTGCCCGGTTGGGGGATTGCCGAGTGGGGTGCGGTGCCCGGTTGGGGGATTGCGGTGAGGGGGGCGGTGCCCGGTTGGGGGATTGCCGAGTGGGGTGCGGTGCCCGGTTGGGGGATTGCGGTGAGGGGTGCGGTGCCCGGTTGGTGGATTGCGGAGTGGGTTGCGGTGCCCGGTTGGGGGATTGCGGTGAGGGGTGCGGTGCCCGGTTGGGGGATTGCGGAGTGGGGTGCGGTGCCCGGTTGGGGGATTGCGGTGAGGGGTGCGGTGCCCGGTTGGTGGATTGCGGAGTGGGTTGCGGTGCCCGTTTGGGGGATTGCGGAGTGGGGTGCGGTGCCTGGTTGGGGGATTGCGGTGAGGGGGGCGGTGCCCGGTTGGGGGATTGCGGTGAGGGGTCGGTGCCCGGTTGGGGGATTGCGGAGTGGGGTGCGGTGCCCGGTTGGGGGATTGCGGAGTGGGGTGCGGTGCCCGGTTGGGGGATTGCGGAGTGGGGTGCGGTGCGCGGGGTGGGGGGGATTGCGGGGTGGAGGGTGGTGCCCGGTTGGGGGATTGCGGTGAGGGGGGCGATGCCTGGTGAGGGGTGCAGTGCCTGGTTGGGGGATTGCAGAGTGGGGTGCGGTGCGCGGTTGGGGGTTTGCGGAGTGGGGTGCGGTGCGCGGTTGGGGGTTTGCGGTGAGGGGGGGCGGTGCCCTGTTGGGGGATTGCAGAGTGGGGTGCGGTGCCCTGTTGGAGGATTGCGGGGTGGTGCGCGGTTGGGGGATTGAGGAGTGGGGGGCATTGCTCAGTTGGGGGGTTTGCAGTGTGCGGTTGGGGGATAGCGGTGGGAGTGCGGTGCCCGGTTGGGGGACTGAGGTGGTGGGTGTGATGCACGATTGGAGGATCGCGGTTGGGGGATCGCGGAGTGGGGTGCGGTTCGCGGTTGGGTCGGTGCCCGGTTGGGGGATCGCGTGGTTGGGTCGGTGCCCGGTTGGGGGATCGCGGAGTTGGGTCGGTGCCCGGTTGGGGGATCGCGGTGATGGGGCCGCGGTGCCCGGTTGGGGGATTGCGGAGTGGGGTGCGGTGCCCGGTTGGGGGATTGCGGTGATGTGGCCGCGGTGCCCGGTTGAGGGATTGCGGTGATGGGGCCGCGGTGCCCGGTTGGGGGATTGCGGAGTGGGGTGCGGTGCCCGGTTGGGGGATTGCGGAGTGGGGCCGCGGTGCCCGGTTGGGGGATTGCGGAGTGGGGTGCGGTGCCCGGTTGGGGGATTGCGGAGTGGGGTGCGGTGCCCGGTTGGGGGATTGCGGAGTGGGGTGCGGTGCGCGATTGGGGGATCGCGGAGAGGGGTGCGGTGCATGGTTGGGGGATTGCGGGGTGGAGGGCGGTGCGCGGTTGGGGGATCGCGGTGAGGGGTGCGGTGCCCGGTTGGGGGATTGCGGGGTGGAGGGCGGTGCGCGGTTGGGGGATTGCGGAGTGGGGTGCGGTGTGCGATTGGGGGATCGCGGTGAGGGGTGCGGTGCCCGGTTGGGGGATTGCGGAGTGGGGGGCGGTGCCCGGTTGGGGGATTGCGGAGTGGGTTGCGGTGCCCGGTTGAGGGATTGCGGTGATGGGGCCGCGGTGCCCGGTTGGGGGATTGCGGAGTGGGGGGCGGTGCCCGGTTGGTGGATTGCGGAGTGGGTTGCGGTGCCCGGTTGGGGGATTGCGGTGAGGGGTGCGGTGCCCGGTTGGGAGATTGCGGAGTGGGGTGCGGTGCCCGGTTGGGGGATTGCGGTGAGGGGGGCGGTGCCCGGTTGGGGGATTGCCGAGTGGGGTGCGGTGCCCGGTTGGGGGATTGCGGTGAGGGGGGCGGTGCCCGGTTGGGGGATTGCCGAGTGGGGTGCGGTGCCCGGTTGGGGGATTGCGGTGAGGGGTGCGGTGCCCGGTTGGTGGATTGCGGAGTGGGTTGCGGTGCCCGGTTGGGGGATTGCGGTGAGGGGTGCGGTGCCCGGTTGGGGGATTGCGGAGTGGGGTGCGGTGCCCGGTTGGGGGATTGCGGTGAGGGGTGCGGTGCCCGGTTGGTGGATTGCGGAGTGGGTTGCGGTGCCCGTTTGGGGGATTGCGGAGTGGGGTGCGGTGCCTGGTTGGGGGATTGCGGTGAGGGGGGCGGTGCCCGGTTGGGGGATTGCGGTGAGGGGTCGGTGCCCGGTTGGGGGATTGCGGAGTGGGGTGCGGTGCCCGGTTGGGGGATTGCGGAGTGGGGTGCGGTGCCCGGTTGGGGGATTGCGGAGTGGGGTGCGGTGCGCGGGGTGGGGGGGATTGCGGGGTGGAGGGTGGTGCCCGGTTGGGGGATTGCGGTGAGGGGGGCGATGCCTGGTGAGGGGTGCAGTGCCTGGTTGGGGGATTGCAGAGTGGGGTGCGGTGCGCGGTTGGGGGTTTGCGGAGTGGGGTGCGGTGCGCGGTTGGGGGTTTGCGGTGAGGGGGGGCGGTGCCCTGTTGGGGGATTGCAGAGTGGGGTGCGGTGCCCTGTTGGAGGATTGCGGGGTGGTGCGCGGTTGGGGGATTGAGGAGTGGGGGGCATTGCTCAGTTGGGGGGTTTGCAGTGTGCGGTTGGGGGATAGCGGTGGGAGTGCGGTGCCCGGTTGGGGGACTGAGGTGGTGGGTGTGATGCACGATTGGAGGATCGCGGTTGGGGGATCGCGGAGTGGGGTGCGGTTCGCGGTTGGGTCGGTGCCCGGTTGGGGGATCGCGTGGTTGGGTCGGTGCCCGGTTGGGGGATCGCGGAGTTGGGTCGGTGCCCGGTTGGGGGATCGCGGTGATGGGGCCGCGGTGCCCGGTTGGGGGATTGCGGAGTGGGGGGCGGTGCCCGGTTGGGGGATTGCGGTGATGTGGCCGCGGTGCCCGGTTGAGGGATTGCGGTGATGGGGCCGCGGTGCCCGGTTGGGGGATTGCGGAGTGGGGTGCGGTGCCCGGTTGGGGGATTGCGGAGTGGGGTGCGGTGCCCGGTTGGGGGATTGCGGTGAGGGGTGCGGTGCCCTGTTGGAGGATTGCGGGGTGGTGCGCGGTTGGGGGATTGAGGAGTGGGGGGCATTGCTCAGTTGGGGGGTTTGCAGTGTGTGGTTGGGGGATAGCGGTGGGAGTGCGGTGCCCGGTTGGGGGACTGAGGTGGTGGGTGTGATGCACGATTGGAGGATCGCGGTTGGGGGATCGCGGAGTGGGGTGCGGTTCGCGGTTGGGTCGGTGCCCGGTTGGGGGATCGCGTGGTTGGGTCGGTGCCCGGTTGGGGGATCGCGGAGTTGGGTCGGTGCCCGGTTGGGTGATCGCGGTGATGGGGTTGCGGTGCCCGGTTGGGGGATCGCGGTGAGGGGGCGGTGCCCGGTTGGGGGATCGCGGGGTTGGGTCGGTGCCCGGTTGGGGGATCGCGGTGAGGGGGCGGTGCCCGGTTGGGGGATCGCGGTGAGGGGGCGGTGCCCGGTTGGGGGATGGCGGAGTTGGGTCGGTGCCCGGTTGGGGGATCGCGGTGGGGGGGGTGCGGTGCACAGTTGGGGTTGGTCCTTATCACTGTGTGAGCCGCGGTTCCCTCACTAACCCATCGCCCATCTCCAGGGGTGAGCACCCAGCTTGATGACGAGTACAAGTGGGCTGGCGTGGAAGATCCAAAGATCATGGTCACCACCTCGCGGGACCCCAGCTCCAAACTCAAGCAGTTCGCCAAGGTGAGAGCGCGGGGCACTGCCGCGGGGGGGGGTGTGGGGGTGGCTCAGCGTTACCAGGCTGCCTGCATCGGGGCGTGTCTCTGGCCATTTCTGTCTTTGTTTCAGGAAGTCAAGCTGATTTTCCCGAACGGCCAACGCATGAACCGAGGGAAACATGACATCGGCGCGCTGGTGCGGGCGTGCAAGGCTGGAGGGGTGACCGACCTGATCATCATTCACGAGCACAGAGGGGTACCAGGTCAGGCACTGCGCAGCTCGCGTTAGCCAGGGTCACTGGACATCCACCGTCACAAATGATGGGCGCGGGATTACAGAGAGCACGGTGGCTCTGTGGTTGGCACCACTGCCTCACGGCACCAGGCACCCGGGTTCGATCCCAGCCTCGGCCGACTGTCTGTGTGGAGTTTGCACATTCTCCCCGAGTCTGCGTGGGTTTCCTCCGGGTGCTCCATTTTCCTTTTGCACACCAAAGATGTACAGGTTAGGGTGGATTGGCCGTGCTAAATTGTCCCCGTAGTGCCCAGGGATGTGCAGGTTAGGGTGGATTGGCCGTGCTAAATTGTCCCGTAGTGCCCAGGGATGTGCAGGTTAGGGTGGATTGACCGTGTTAAATTGTCCCCGTAGTGCCCAGGGATGTGCAGGTTAGGGTGGATTGACCGTGTTAAATTGTCCCCGTAGTGCCCAGGGATGTGCAGGTTAGGGTGGATTGGCCCGTGCTAAATTGTCCCCGTAGTGCCCAGGGATGTGCAGGTTAGGGTGGATTGGCCGTGCTAAATTGTCCCTGTCGTGCCCAGGGATGTACAGGTTAGGGTGGATTGACCGTGCTAAATTGTCCCCGTAGTGCCCAGGGATGTGCAGGTTAGGGTGGATCGGCCGTGCTAAACGCGGGGGTAGGTTGGGGGGAGTGAGTCTGTTAACCGTTCATGGGAGGGTGGATTGACCCTCCACCATGTTCAACCATGGTGGGCCGAATGGCCCTGAAGGAATTCTTGGCAAGGTACCTCGTGTAAGTACTTTACAGTATTAATTGAGAGTGAAAACTGAAAATCTCTGGCGCCCCGCGGGATTCGAACACCAACGTGGTGGGGGTGGAGAACGTGCAAACTCCACGTGGTCAGTCACCAGATCGGCCGGAATCTCACCCGTGAGGCAGCAGCGCTAACCACTGAAACGCCCTGTACCCAATGGTTGTAAGAGGAATAGCTACAGTCACCCTGCTCGATTTGGAGAAAGGGGCGCACTCATCAGATTGGAAGTTTGCAAATATTTTGCTCCTTTTTCGCGGAACTGGCAATGACGAGCCAATTCGGCCTAATCTCCGCTATGATGAAGAGGCTGGCGTTTATTGTCAAGGGAGTCTTATCAAGGCTTTCGCAAAGCATGACGTTATTAGAACCACACGCATCTTTACGAAGGGGGTGACCTCTTGGGCGAATCAATTGCCACGTTTTTCCAGAACGCAACTCTTGAGGGTCGACACAGGGGTGTCAGTAGATGTACTCTATTGGGCTGTCCGTGCCACACGGAAGGCCCAATAAGGGCTGAGGTGGAGGGTGAAGAGATTGGCTAACCTCGACTTTCCTCTTCTTTCTCCCTCCTCCGTTCCGTCCTGACCCCCAGACGGGCTGGTGGTGTGCCACCTTCCCTTTGGTCCCACCGCGTACTTCACCCTCGCCAACGTGGTGATGCGTCACGACATCCCAAAGATTGGCACCATGTCCGAGGCCTACCCGCATCTCATCTTCCACAACCTGACCTCAAAGCTCGGCCTGAGGGTAGGTACGACGGGGTGTTTGGGGGTGGTGGGGGGGGGGGGCGGGGGGGGAAGGGGGCAGGGGTGCATGGGGGTTGGGTAAGGGAGCAGGGGGGGGTTTCCGTGCCTGTTCGGGGAAAACAAAAGCTCCAGGTTAGGGTGGATTAGCCGTGCTAAATTGTCCCCGTAGTGCCCAGGGATGTGCAGGTTAGGGTGGATTGGCCGTGCTAAATTGTCCCCGTAGTGCCCAGGGATGTGCAGGTTAGGGTGGATTGGCCGTGCTAAATTGTCCCATAGTGCCCAGGGATGTGCAGGTTAGGGTGGATTGACCGTGCTAAATTGTCCCGTAGTGCCCAGGGATGTGCAGGTTAGGGTGGATTGGCCGTGCTAAATTGTCCCCGTAGTGCCCAGGGATGTACAGGTTAGGGTGGATTGGCCGTGCTAAATTGTCCCCGTAGTGCCCAGGGATGTGCAGGTCAGGGTGGATTGGCCGTGCTAAATTGTCCCATAGTGCCCAGGGATGTGCAGGTTAGGGTGGATTGGCCGTGCTAAATTGTCCCATAGTGCCCAGGGATGTGCAGGTTAGGGTGGATTGGCCGTGCTAAATTGTCCCCGTAGTGCCCAGGGATGTGTAGGTTAGGGTGGATTGGCCCGTGCTAAATTGTCCCCGTAGTGCCCAGGGATGTGTAGGTTAGGGTGGATTGGCCCGTGCTAAATTGTCCCATAGTGCCCAGGGATGTGCAGGTTAGGGTGGATTGGCCCGTGCTAAATTGTCCCCGTAGTGCCCAGGGATGTGCAGGTTAGGGTGGATTGGCCCGTGCTAAATTGTCCCCGTAGTGCCCAGGGATGTGTAGGTTAGGGTGGATTGGCCCGTGCTAAATTGTCCCCGTAGTGCCCAGCGATGTGCAGGTTAGGGTGGATTGGCCGTGCTAAATTGTCCCCGTAGTGCCCAGGGATGTGTAGGTTAGGGTGGATTGGCCGTGCTAAATTGTCCCCATAGTGCCCAGGGATGTGCAGGTTAGGGTGGATTGGCCCGTGCTAAATTGTCCCCGTAGTGCCCAGGGATGTGCGGGTTAGGGTGGATTGGCCGTGCTAAATTGTCCCATAGTGCCCAGGGATGTGTAGGTTAGGGTGGATTGGCCGTGCTAAATTGTCCCCGTAGTGTCCAGGGATGTGCAGGTTAGGGTGGATTGGCCGTGCTAAATTGTCCCTGTAGTGCCCAGGGATGTGTGGGTTAGGGTGGATTGGCCATGCTAAATTGTCCCTGTAGTGCCCAGGGATGTGCGGGTTAGGGTGGATTGGCCATGCTAAATTGTCCCATAGTGCCCAGGGATGTACAGGTTAGGGTGGATTGGCCGTGCTAAATTGTCCCCGTAGTGCCCAGGGATGTGCAGGTTAGGGTGGATTGGCCCGTGCTAAATTGTCCCATAGTGCCCAGGGATGTGCAGGTTAGGGTGGATTGGCCCGTGCTAAATTGTCCCCGTAGTGCCCAGGGATGTGCAGGTTAGGGTGGATTGGCCCGTGCTAAATTGTCCCCGTAGTGCCCAGGGATGTGCAGGTCAGGGTGGATTGGCCCGTGCTAAATTGTCCCGTAGTGCCCAGGGATGTACAAGTTAGGGTGGATTGGCCCGTGCTAAATTGTCCCCGTAGTGCCCAGGGATGTGCAGGTTAGGGTGGATTGGCCCGTGCTAAATTGTCCCCGTAGTGCCCAGGGATGTGCAGGTCAGGGTGGATTGGCCCGTGCTAAATTGTCCCGTAGTGCCCAGGGATGTGCAGGTCAGGGTGGATTGGCCCGTGCTAAATTGTCCCCGTAGTGCCCAGGGATGTGCAGGTTAGGGTGGATTGGCCCGTGCTAAATTGTCCCCGTAGTGCCCAGGGATGTGCAGGTTAGGGTGGATTGGCCGTGCTAAATTGTCCCGTAGTGCCCAGGGATGTGTGGGTTAGGGTGGATTAATCCAGGGTAAATGTATAGTAATGGGGGGGGGGGGGGGGGGGGAAGGAGTCTAGGCGGGTTGCTCTTCGGAGGGTCGGTGTGGACTTGTCAGGCCGAGGGGCCTGTTTCCACACTGTCAGCATTCTCGGATTCTGTGCTGACAGCTGCTTTGTCGTTTTGCAGGTAACCAGTATCCTCAAGTATTTATTCCCCGTCCCGAAAGAAGACAGCAAAAGAGTAATCACATTCGCTAACCAGGATGAC
>NW_027310072.1:59963-67463 GCF_047496795.1 Chiloscyllium punctatum
GTGGGACTGTGGTAGTTCAGGAAGGCAGCTCACCCCACCTTCTCTGGGGGGGGGGGGAAGCTGAGATGGGAGACACAGTAAATGCTGGGCCCAGCCAGTCGTTGCCGCAGCAGAAGAAACAAAATCAAGGAATCGCTCGTTGAACGACAAGAGGTGAAACTCAAATGAATATGATTGGACATCCGGATTGTGGGAAAGGAAATTTGCAAACAGAGATCGTGCTGTACAGGTTTAATACGTTCGTTTCGGACACCTATTTCAAATATTAAATTCTCCACCCTTCCCCAGTCCTTGTCTGCTCCCCTCTGAACGCCCGCGCACCCAAACAGTCACATCCCTCCTCGGGGGGGGGGGTGGGCATTATTCCAGACTAATGGATGGAGGGGGGTCAGAGTGCAATCCTATCCCTGCCCTCTCCCACTGTCAGCGGTGAGAGATTCAATCTCAGCGACTTCCCTCTCGGAGCGAGGTGGAGGGGGGGGGGTGAAAAGGGGAGAGACGGACGGAGTTACACCTTTGCATTTGCAAACGGCCGGGCACACCACAGGGAGACACTATTTCTCAGGAATGGAGGGGAGGAATGTGCAAACCCTTTGATTGGGCAAGGGGCAGAGGGGGAGAGAGAGAGAGAGAGGGAGGTGGAGAGAGAGAGGAGGAGAGAGAGAGAGGGGGGGAGGGGGAGAGAGACAGAGGGAGAGACACAGAGAAAGAAAAAGAGAGAGATGGAGAAAGAGAGAGGGAAGGGGGGTAGAGAGAGAGAGAGAAAGAGAGAGTGAGAGAGAGAGCATGCACTGGGGAGACGGGGGAAGGGGGGAGACGGGGGAAGGGGGGAGACGGGGGAAGGGGAGAGACGGGGGAAGGGGAGAGACGGGGGAAGGGGAGAGACGGGGGAAGGGGAGAGACGGGGGAAGGGGGAGACGGGGGAAGGGGGGAGACGGGGGAAGGGGAGAGACGGGGGAAGGGGAGAGACGGGGGAAGGGGGGAGACGGGGGAAGGGGAGAGACGGGGGAAGGGGAGAGACGGGGGAAGGGGAGACGGGGGAAGGGGAGAGACGGGGGAAGGGGAGAGACGGGGGAAGGGAGAGACGGGGGAAGGGGAGAGACGGGGGAAGGGGAGAGACGGGGGAAGGGGAGAGACGGGGAAGGGGAGAGACGGGGGAAGGGGAGAGACGGGGGAAGGGGGGAGACGGGGGAAGGGGGGAGACGGGGGAAGGGGGGAGACGGGGAAGGGGGGAGACGGGGGAAGGGGGGAGACGGGGGAAGGGGGGAGACGGGGGAAGGGGGGAGACGGGGGAAGGGGGGAGACGGGGGAAGGGGGGAGACGGGGGAAGGGGGGAGACGGGGGAAGGGGGGAGACGGGGGAAGGGGGGAGACGGGGGAAGGGGGGAGACGGGGGAAGGGGGGAGACGGGGGAAGGGGGGAGACGGGGGGAAGGGGGGGAGACGGGGGAAGGGGGGAGACGGGGGAAGGGGGGAGACGGGGGAAGGGGGGAGACGGGGGAAGGGGGGAGACGGGGGAAGGGGGGAGACGGGGGAAGGGGGGAGACGGGGGAAGGGGGGGAGACGGGGGAAGGGGGGAGACGGGGGAAGGGGGGAGACGGGGGAAGGGGAGAGACGGGGGAAGGGGAGAGACGGGGGAAGGGGAGAGACGGGGGAAGGGGAGAGACGGGGGAAGGGGAGAGACGGGGGAAGGGGAGAGACGGGGGAAGGGGAGAGACGGGGGAAGGGGAGAGACGGGGGAAGGGGAGAGACGGGGGAAGGGGAGAGACGGGGGGAAGGGGAGGAGACGGGGGAAGGGGAGAGACGGGGGAAGGGGAGAGACGGGGGAAGGGGAGAGACGGGGGAAGGGGAGAGACGGGGGAAGGGGAGAGACGGGGAGGGGAGAGACGGCGGAAGGGGGGGAAGACGGCGGAAGGGGGGAGACGGGGGAAGGGGGGAGGGGAGAGACCTGTTGAAAGTCGGGAATGATTCAGGCAGAGTTAACGGTCCAGCAGGCCGATGGTCGAAGAGCTGGGTCCTCCCATCTCCAACCAACGAAACATCGATCCCCAGAGACCCCAGCGCGCCCAGCCCCCATACGATGCTTCAGTCTGCTCCTAGCTCTTGTCCGGCCCTTCCTTGTGTTGGACAAGCCCTTTGCTGATCAGTTCCGGGATCTCGACAGCGAGCCAGGGACCCAGCTGCGGGGGAAGCAGACAACGGTGAGAGTTTTATCGGCCTCTTTCCCCTCTCACAGAGTACAGACTCCTGAAGGTGGTGCTGCTACAGGGACCTCACACCCCGTAGAAACATCTCCAGGGGAGCAGGCCAGGGGACTCCATACTCCCCAGAGGCTCAGAGGGAAGCTTCAACATTAACCCCCCATCACACACTCCCGGGGACAGGGGGCGAGAGACAGAGTAAAGCTCCCTCTACACTGTCCCCCCACTCCCAGGGACAGGGGGTTAGATACAGAGTAAAGCTCCCTCTACACTGTCCCCCATCTCACACTCCCGGGAGCAGGGGGCTAGAGACAGAGTAAAGCTCCCTCTACACTGCCCCCCATCAAACACTCCCAGGGACAGGGGGTTAGATACAGAGTAAAGCTCCCTCTACACTCTCCCCCCATCAAACACTCCCAGGGACAGGGGGTTAGATACAGAGTAAAGCTCCCTCTACACTCTCCCCCCATCAAACACTCCCAGGGACTGGGGGTTAGATACAGAGTGAAGCTTCCTCAGCACTGTCCCCCACTCCCAGGGACAGGGGGTTAGATACAGAGTAAAGCTCCCTCTACACTGTCCCCCCATCAAACACTCCCAGGGACAGGGGGTTAGATACAGAGTGAAGCTCCCTCTACACTGTCCCCCACTCCCAGGGACAGGGGGTTAGATACAGAGTAAAGCTCACTCTACACTGTCCCCCACTCCCAGGGACAGGGGGGGGGGGGGTTAGATACAGAGTGAAGCTCCCTCTACACTGTCCCCCACTCCCAGGGACAGGGGGTTAGATACAGAGTAAAGCTCCCTCTACACTGTCCCCCACTCCCAGGGACAGGGGGTTAGATACAGAGTGAAGCTCTCTCTACACTGTCCCCCACTCCCAGGGACAGGGGGTTAGATACAGAGTGAAGCTCTCTCTACACTGTCCCCCACTCCCAGGGACAGGGGGTTAGATACAGAGTGAAGCTCTCTCTACACTGTCCCCCACTCCCAGGGACAGGGGGTTAGATACAGAGTGAAGCTCCCTCTACACTGTTCCCCCCCACTCCCAGGGACAGGGGGTTAGATACAGAGTGAAGCTCCCTCTGCACTGTTCCCCCCACTCCCAGGGACGGGGGGGGTTAGATACAGAGTGAAGCTCCCTCAGTACTGTCCCCCATTACACCCCCCCCCAGGATAGGGACAGTAAAGGGCTGGATACAGAGTGAAGCTCCCTCCATGTTTCACAATTTCCCAGTAGCGGGGATTAGATTGCTTCGAGTCCCTGTTGGCAGGCATCTGGAAGGGCTGAACGATGATTAGGAAGAACGTACCCCCAAGGCCATCAGGTGGCCCAAGCCGAACTTGGGAACATTCCGCGCCCACAGCGGTTTGAAGTGCTCGGTCAGACAGATCTTCCCTCCTCTGTGTGGAGACAACAGGAACCATGGCAATTAACGCACTCGACAACGTGGAGCCGCAGTCCCTCTCCCTTTTCCACGCCGAACCTGACACTGGCACGGCGGTATTTTACAAAGGCAAGCAAAGACTCACTCACAGTCCTGCTGTTCCCACATTCGCCCCAGTCCCTGTCCCGCACCACTTTCCCAGATCGTGCAAACTCTTTAACCCCATAGTGTCTCCCTCTCTCTCTCAGTCTGTCTTGCTTCCCTCTCCTGAGCTCTGCCTCTCCATCCTTTTCTCCCCCTGACATCTCTCTTTCCCACTGCCTCGATCACTGTCAGTGGTTCTCTTCGTTTTATCTATTTTCTCACCCTCCATTCTCTCTCTGGGTTTGTGTGTGTGTCTGTGTGAGTGTGTCTGTGTGTGTGAGTGTGTCTGTGTACATGCAGGTACATATACACAAGTCTATTTGTGTATCTGTGCCTACAGTTGCCTGTGTCCAACTGTGTGTGTACGTACCTATGTGTGTGTGTCTATAATTGTCTGTGTATCTATATATAAACACCTATTTGGGCTCTGTGTGCATGTACATGTGTACATGTGTATATATATATATGTCTATATTTGCCAGTGTCGAAGTGTGCCTGTGTGTATGTATACATGTCTATTTGTGCGCATGTATACATACACATCTATTTTTACATATAACGTGTCTGTGCGCGTGCGCCTGTACACATGTGCATGTATATATATACTTATTTGTGTGCCTGTGTCTATATTTGTCTGCGTGCCTGTGCACATGTGCGTGTGTGTATTTGTGTGTGCCTGTAGCTTTGTCTGTGTGCCTGTGTATAGTGTGTATTTGTGTGTGCCTGTATCTATATATGTCTGTGCATGTGCGTGTGTATATATACATGTGTATTTGTGTGTGTGCCTGTGTATAGTGTGCATTTGTGTGTGCCTGTATCTTTATTTGTCTGTGTGCATGTGCATATATACACGTGTGTATTTGTGTGCCTGTGTGTGTATATATACATGTGTATTTGCGCGTGGCTGTATATATTTGTCTGTGTGCGCATGCACACGTGTGTGTATATATATATTATATATATACATACATATCTATTTATGTGCCTGAGTCTATCTTTGTGTGCCTGTGTCTGTGCACACGTGTGCATTTGTATATATACACGTGTCTATCCGTGTGTGTGTCTACATTTATCATTGTGCCTGTGTGTCTGCGCGCATGCATGTGTGTGCGTGTCTATATATACGTGTCTATTAGTGTGCCTGTGTGTCTGCATGCATGTATGTATGCTCGTGTGTATGTATACGTGTCTATTTGTGTGTGTGTCTACATTGATCATTGTGCCTGTGTGTCTGCATGCATGTGTGTGCGTGTCTATGTACACGTGTCTATTTGTGTGTGTCTACATTTATCATTGTGCCTGTGTGTCTGCATGCATGTGTGTGCGTGTCTATATATACGTGTCTATTAGTGTGCCTGTGTGTCTGCATGCATGTATGTATGCTCGTGTGTATGTATACGTGTCTATTTGTGTGTCTGTGTCTACATTGATCATTGTGCCTGTGTCTGCATGCATGTATGTGTGCGCGTGTGTATGTATACGTGTCTATTTGTGTGTCTGTGCACATGTACCCGTGTGCATATATACGTGAATATTGTGTCTCTGTGTGTGCGTGTGCGTGCCGGTGTGTCTTTGAGATTTGTATTCACTCATTAAATATTGGCATCACTGACTGGCCCTGTGTTTGTTGTCAATGGTGGGACAGTAATGTACCATATTCTGTCCTGTTCCTGTCGATACAGTATGTACCAGTACAGGCTGGTATTGACTGTTTGCAGTTAACGGTAACCCCCAGGAGGGTGATAGTGCGAGATTTAATCATGGCAATGGCATTGACATTCAAAGGATGATGGTTGGACCATCTCTTGTTGGAGATGGTTAGTTCCCTGCATTTGTGTAGCCGGAGTGGAACTTATTACTTAAGAGCCCAAGCCTGGGTATTGTCCAGGTCTTGTTGGATTGGGACACGGCCTGCTCCAGTCTCAGAGGGCGGGGTGAATGGTGCACGATCATCGATGTAAGCCCCACCTCTGTCCGAATGATAGAGGGAAGGTCACTGGTGAAGCAGCTGAAGATGGTTGGGGCATGGGACACTAACCCGAGGGAACTCCTGCAGCTGAGATGACTGGCCTCCAACAACCACCATCTTCCTCGAGGTCAGGGACGAGTCTAACCAGTGCAGAGCTGGCCCCGGTACCCATTTACTCCAGGGCACCGTGATGCCACACTCGGCCTTGATGTCAAGGGCTGTCACTCTCCCCGCGCCTCTGGAGCTGTGTCCCTGTTTGAGGGACTGCAATGAGGTCAGCGGTTGAGCAGCCCTGACAGAATCCGAACTGAAAGGGTGTGAGCAGGTTATTGCTCAGCGGGTGCTGCTCAATACCAATGTCAATGTCTCTATATGTGACTGGGCGGCACAGCAGCGCAGTGAGCAGCACTGCTGCCTCACAGCACCAGGGATCCGGGTTCGATTCCAGCCTCAGGCAACTGCCTGCGTGGAATTTCCAAGTTCCCCCTTGTGTCCGCCAAAGTTTCTTCTGGAAGCTCCTGTTTCCTCCCACAGAGCAAGTATATGCAGGTTAGCGTGGATTGGCCGTGCTAAATTGTCCCCGTAGTGCCCAGGGATGTGCAGGTTAGGGTGGATTGGCCGTGCTAAATTGTCCCATAGTGTCCAGGGATGTGCAGGTTAGGGTGGATTGGCCGTGCTAAATTGTCCCCGTAGTGCCCAGGGATGTGCAGGTTAGGGTAGGTTGGCCGTGCTCAATTGTCCCCGTAGTGCCCAGGGATGTGCAGGTTAGGGTGGATTGGCCCGTGCTAAATTGTCCCCGTAGTGCCCAGGGATGTACAGGTTAGGGTGGATTGGCCCGTGCTAAATTGTCCCGTAGTGCCCAGGGATGTGCAGGTTAGGGTGGATTGGCCCGTGCTAAATTGTCCCCGTAGTGCCCAGGGATGTGCAGGTTAGGGTGGATTGGCCATGCTAAATTGTCCCCGTAGTGCCCAGGGATGTGCAGGTTAGGGTGGGTTGGCCGTGCTCAATTGTCCCCGTAGTGCCCAGGGATGTGCAGGTTAGGGTGGATGGGCCGTGCTAAATTGTCCCATAGTGCCCAGGGATGTGCAGGTTAGGGTGGATTGGCCGTACTAAATTGTCCCATAGTGCCCAGGGATGTGCAGGTTAGGGTGGATTGGCCGCTCTAAATTGTCCCCATAGTGTCCAGGGATGTGCAGGTTAGGGTGGATTGGCCGTGCTCAATTGTCCCATAGTGCCCAGGGATGTGCAGGTTAGGGTGGATTGGCCGTGCTAAATTGTCCCATAGTGCCCAGGGATGTGCAGGTTAGGGTGGATTGGCCGTGCTAAATTGTCCCCGTAGTGCCCAGGGATGTGCAGGTTAGGGTGGATTGGCCGTGCTAAATTGTCCCCATAGTGTCCAGGGATGTGCAGGTTAGGGTGGATTGGCCGTGCTAAATTGTCCCCGTAGTGCCCAGGGATGTGCAGGTTAGGGTGGATTGGCCGTGCTAAATTGTCCCGTAGTGCCCAGGGATGTACAGGTTAGGGTGGATTGGCCGTGCTAAATTGTCCCCGTAGTGCCCAGGGATGTGCAGGTTAGGGTGGATTGGCCATGCTAAATTGTCCCCGTAGTGCCCAGGGATGTACAGGTTAGGGTGGATTGGCCGTGCTAAATTGTCCCCGTAGTGCCCAGCGATGTGCAGGTTAGGGTGGATTGGCCGTGCTAAATTGTCCCCGTAGTGCCCAGGGATGTACAGGTTAGGGTGGATTGGCCCGTGCTAAATTGTCCCCGTAGTGCCCAGGGATGTGCAGGTTAGGGTGGAT